>NC_081418.1:7997308-8297308 GCF_949786415.1 Peromyscus eremicus | reverse complement strand
AGTGCTTTTCTTAGTCAGATCTGTAATTTTTCCAGAGGGGCACATGCAACAGGTCTGGCATGGTTGCAAATACAACTGAGATCATTGGTGTTTGGATTTCCACCTTTGCTTCTGTACAACAGATAGCTGAAGAAAAAATCTGCCAATATAACTGTTACTTTATGTTGTGTGTGTATTGCAGTATACTTTCAGAGTTTCTCATTAGCAACTGGACACTTTAGGATTATCATCAGGCAATTTCTGCTCTCAGTTGCAATTGGTGAAGGTTTGTAAAAGATATGCACAGATAATTTTTTGATTTTTGCAACACATTTACATTTTGCTAAAGTATTTCTATAAAGGATACTTTTGGAAAAATATACATATGTATGATATTGAGAGACTCACTTGACCTTGTCATTTAGACTTTCAGGATCATATTCCTTAAATATATGCTTTTATAAAGGTCAAAATTACTTCAGATTTTAAGAATTTAAGAGATGTGCACTAGACATGGCAGAATTTATTTCTCTTACCTTACTTTCGAGAAGTAAGGATTTTCAACCCCAAGACTCAAGTTCTTATCATATTGATTTTTTGTGACTCATAGTAAATTAATATGCATTTTTCAACCCATGTGTGTCTCAGGTTCCTTGCCTCTAAAGAAGATAACAAGACCTGTCTTACCTGTGTCAGGAAGTCATTTTGAGGATGACTCAAAAGTTCACAGGGATGTTTTTGCTGGATTTTTAATATTAAAGAGTGTGACAAATATAAAGCATGGTAATCTCAACGCCAGCAATAGAAAGTCTCGATTATAGCCACATACAAGCTGTGTTTGGTATTACTCATTGTTAGAAATACTAATGGTACAAATTTATATTCCTTTACATATGGACAAGTGAGAGTGTTCTCAGAGGCACCCCCATTAGGAGGTTGGAGGCCTGACTTCCTCACCTAGTTATATGACTTTGAATTATTCTCTTAGCCTTTTAACTCCCATTTCCTACTGGTATAAAAGTGAATAGATATTTCTTAGGCATTTTTATTTGTGATACGGAATATTTCGTGTGACTCAGCACCATCAAATTAAGTGTCATTGACTGTTGTGTTACATTTAAAAACATTTCATCATTCCAGCTGCTTCACAGTTTTATATTTGCATATGCCTGAAATATCATTTTCTCTGATACAGTTCTCTACTAACTTATGAAAGGAAAGTTCTGATCTGAGAATAGCAATAGTAAAGTGAAAAAGGATGTGGAATTAAACACAAATAACTTAAGCTAGAATCAGAATAAGGTTACAATCAAAATTCTTATTTTCACGTTGATTGATTGTAGACCTAGTGAGAGACAATTTTATTACTACTATTCACTTTATTCATGAACGTGTGATATGAGATGGCTTAGTGCAAAACTTTTGTGATAGAAGATAAGAATTTCGAGTTGATTATTTCCTTTAGTGCTCCTCTGAGCCCCCCCACTGAGTGGCCATCTGCTCCACTTTTTTTGTTTGTCTTTCTTTTAATATAGAACAATAGGTCAAGTCCAGGTTCTTAAGTGAACATGGGAAGTGTCCGTTTAAAATCTTAGAAGACCTTTAGAAGATTTGAAGTGAAATGAATTCAAGAAACTTTAATCTAGAGTGAAGTAAAAACCTGTTATGTTCATTCATCAGTTTTCACGTTCTGATCCATTCATTTATTCATTGATTCATCAAACATTAATGCTTTTCTCCTAGTCTCCAGGTCTGATTCTAGCAATGAAAAGATAAGTAAAATGTGCTCTTTCAGCTCACAGTTCAGTGTATAAGCCACAGATTGCATTTAGCTCATCTTTTAGCAGAATGGTTGTTATGGCAAACACAGTTCACAAGATCACATTTACTCAGGCAGCTTTACATTTTTGCTTGGCGTTAAGTTGCTATCTTTGTGATTTTCTTTCTGGCTTTTGTTTTTACTTGAATTCACATACTGATAACAATTAAAACAAAGTTAGAATTTGGGGACAGTCTTTGGGGCTATATAGGTCTTTTCTGACAGCACAATGTAATATTTGTGGGATGTTTATGCAATTATAATGTATTACAATGTGTGGCACATGCAGCTTGTTTTAATTTTGGTGTTTTATGTTACCACAAATATTTGGTATTTGTGAAGTTCTTTTTTTTCAGTTGCTATTACACCTACATTAGGTTAAGTGAAGAAACAGTATCACAAGACACAGATTAAGATAAGTTTAATAGTATTTTCAGGAAATGGCAATTTAATAAAATCAGGAATAGATTTCTTTGGCCTTTGTTTAAAGATAACTTTCAAGAACCACATAGAAAAGTGCAGTTTAGTGAAATTCCCAAATAATTACTTACAAGATAGGCACAAACTATAATGAAGTCCTTTCAAGGGAGTTTTGCATTACATTAATTGAATGCAGAAACATTTCCAGAATAATGTCAAAATCTATACAGTATATCTTTGGAAATGACCTATTTTCTGTTAGGTACAGTGGTTCTTCTGCCTTCTGAAGGGAGTAGGGGGGACAGACAAGGTGCCCTGTGAAGACATTCTTATTATGTCCAAATGTAAATATGTAGCAATGATTTAAAAAATATATATCACAGAGCTTTGGGAAATAACTCAGGAAATAGTTTGGGGTCTCTTTTAAAATGAAAGCGTTGGAAATATAGTAAAACGTTTACGTAAAAACCCCTTTCCTAGAGGAACCTACCTAAACTTTTCTATTATAGTTAGCATTAATATTGCATAGTGCTGGGGTCAATTGCAGCACCTTGCACACACCAGGAAGATACTGGACCAGTGAGCTACTCTACCTTATTTACTCATTTCATTATGTCATTTTGTGCGTATGTGCCAGTGGAAAAAATACTGTCTTTCTGACAATATTTGCTACAGGTAACACTTTTCCATTTCTTCTAATATTCTCTTAGATCCTGATTTATGCTGTAAGCACTAGGAAAATCCTGAAGAAAATTATTAAATAGCACAAAGTTGAAAATATGTAGCTGTGCCCCTAACTAGCCAATTTGGCAAACTGAATAAAAGATGTACAACTCTATTGTGACCATCTTACATTTCAGGTGCTCCTAAATCATTAATTCTTTTTCCTTGTTCTTCAAAGAGAAATATATATTTTCCAAATGTAAAATGACATAAATAAAACAAAACTACTTACCTGGTTTTCTCCACAGTTATGGTGTGGGATACAATTAGTTGCCCTACAAAATTTAACATACCTAAATGACTTTTAGCTAATATACATCTATGAATGAAAGATCTATTTTAATTATTCAGCTCAAATCACTTAAAGTATCATATTTACAGAATCTTTTAAAAGAAACAATTGTCTTGTGAAGTTACTTGTCACACCTCTCTAGGAATGTCAGTGATAATAGATAAGATAAATAAATAATGTGACAAACACTGAATGAAGCTGGTACAGATTTTCTCCCACCGAGGAAAGTAACAGCACTTTTCAAAAACTGGACCGTAGCTAGCTTCATGCTGTCTGGCTATCAGGCTGTATCTCACAATACTTTGAGCCTCAACTATTGTTGAGAGGTATTGTATAAGAACTTCTCAATTAATAATCAACTATTAGAAAAGACAAAGTGATATTGGTCTTGCACAAGAAAATTTGTTTCTCAAACAAGTTTAGTAATTTATAAATTTTAATAAGGAGAATGTTTGATGAGTGTTACTATTCTAGTAGAACAGAGCAAAATTGAGTAAAGCATTAGATTTCTCAGCATGCTAAAATGGTGTCATTTACCTCCATTACCACAAACTCACCTAAATGGCACAGTGTGACTTCTGTAACTAATATGAATTTTCAAAATTAAGTAAAAACAAAACTAGCAAGCTGTTATACTTTAAAATGAGGACTTTTACTTCTTAATTCTTTTAGTTTTTTCTTGACTATAATTTTTTATCAAAAAGGAAATAGAAATAGTTACATATGTATTACAATATGACATTACATTGATTTACTGCAGTTTTACTTTTTGAACCTATATGTTATATTCTAGTAAGTATATTTTTGTAAGTTTATATTGTTTAACCACGTAATTTTTCATCACCAACAAGCTGCTTTTGCTACACTACCTTGTTGAAAAATTCTACCTATTCAAAAATAACAGACAAGGCAAGTTTTATGATCAATATAGGCTCCAACACAAATTGCGTCTGTATACGTTTGAGTTACAAGAAAACAATAACTTTTAAATATTGATTTGATTTGAAGTAACTTCTACTATTTTCATTTTCCAGGAAACAAGAGTTGGATAGTAGTCAGCCTCCCAAGCAACCAGGAAGGCCACCGGACCCTGGGCGTCCCACTCAGCCTGGACTCAGTAAAAGTAGAACTACAGATACGTTCAGGTCAGAGCAGAAATTGCCTGGAAGGAGTCCGTCCACTATTAGCTTGAAAGAATCCAAATCTAGAACTGATTTTAAGGAAGAATACAAGTCTAGTATGATGCCTGGTTTCCTCTCAGATGTTAACCCTCTAAGTGCTGTCTCCTCTGTGGTAAATAAATTCAACCCTTTTGATTTGATATCAGACTCTGAAGCATCCCAGGACGAAACTACACGGAAACAAAAAGTTGCTCAGAAGGACCAAGGAAAATCAGAAGGAGTCACAAAACCTCCTTTACAGCAGCCGTCACTCAAATCGGTTCCTAAACAGCAGGGGCCAGCGAAGGAAGTGATACAGCAGGACAGCTCTCCCAAGTCAGCATCCTCCCAACAACCAGAAAAAATAAAAACACAACCCCCCAGCACAGGAAAGCCTTCCCAGGCATCTTCCCAGCCTCCACCAACGGACCAGGCAAAGCTGCCTATTCAAAGAGATGCAGCCAGGCCTCAGACTAAACCTTCAGACACAGGAAAGCCTTCCCAGCAGAGTCCAGCCAAAACACCAGCTCAGCAAGCAAGTCCTGGGAAATCTGGAGCCCAACAGCCTGGACCTGCAAAAGCAGCAGTCCAGCAGCCAGGGCCAGCAAAGTCCCCAGCTCAACCAGCAGGGACATCCAAGCCTCCAGCGCAGCAGGCTGGAGTGGAGAAGACTTCATCTCAGCAGCCTGGGCCAAAGTCTCTCACTCAGACTCCTGGTCTTGGAAAGATTCCAGCAGGGCCAGTAAAGTCTGCAGCCCAGCAGCAAGGGACAGCGAAACTCCCAGCTCAACAGCCTGGCCCACAGCCTCCAGCTAAGGCACCTGGGCCTACAAAGACTCCAGCTCAGCAATCTGGACCTGGAAAGATACCAGCCCAACAGCCAGGCCCAGCAAAGCCTTCACCTCAGCAGCCCACTCCAGCAAAGCCTCAGCCTCAGCAACCAGCTCCCACAAAGCCTCCACATCAACAACCTACCCCAGCAAAGCCCCACCCTCAACAGCCCACTCCAGCAAAGCCCCAGCCTCAACAGCCCACTCCAGCAAAGCCCCAACCTCAGCAGCCCACTCCAGCAAAGCCCCAACCTCAACAGCCCACTCCAGCAAAGCCCCAACCTCAGCAGCCCACTCCAGCGAAACCCCCAGCTCAACAGCCTATGAAAGCGACAAGCCAAACAGTAACTGGAAGACCTGTGCAGCCACCA
The DNA here is from genome assembly GCF_949786415.1 of Peromyscus eremicus. Classification (NCBI taxonomy): domain Eukaryota; kingdom Metazoa; phylum Chordata; class Mammalia; order Rodentia; family Cricetidae; genus Peromyscus; species Peromyscus eremicus. Next base: position 8,291,714 of record NC_081418.1, on the reverse strand, counting down.
CCAACTTCTGCCGCAGAGAGTCCAGGACAAGGTCCCTCTAAAACCGTCTGTCCCCTTTGTAACACCACTGAACTTCTGTTGCATATTCCAGACAAGGCCAATTTTAACACATGCACTGAGTGTCAAACCACCGTCTGTAGCCTCTGTGGTTTTAACCCCAACCCTCACTTGACTGAGGTGAGTGCATTTAGTACTGTCCAAGACCGGTGAGCACAGGCATGATGCCTGCTTTCGCACTTAGGACAGGGACTGCTTGTCTCTCCCTCTCTTTCTTCATCTCTCTCTGCCCTCTGTTCTTTTCTTTTCCCCTGTCAATTTAATTTTATAAAATTAAAATATTCTCTTGAATGAAAGTCTTAACACAGTGCCACAGTTTCTGCAAATGTGGCATATAAAGCAAATATGAATTGAAGGAAAGGAACTGTACGCCTAGATTCACTCTGTGTTTAACATCTATGTTATTTGTTAGTTAGCACAAACTGATATTGTTTTCATTTTAAAATTGATGCTCCCACTTACCAATTTTGATATTGTTTGTTTTAGGTGGTTTTTTTTCTTTTCTTTTTGAGACAAGGTTTGCTATGCAGCCCAAGCTGACTTAGAATTCTTTACGTAGCTCAGATTGCTTCTAACTTGTGATCTTCCTTTCGCAGCCTTCCAAATTTCGGGATCACAGGCATGCTCAGCCCCACCCAGCTTGCATTTGATACTGTTAACTGAGGTCATATTTGCATTTAAGAAAGTGGATAATTATTTTCAAATTTTAAATATATTTTTAATAGTAACTGGAATAGTTTTCCATTTGTACATGCCCATCCCCATTGATGATGCTTCTCTACCCAGTGAGGGTTTACCCACTTCATTAGCTGAGAGTCACTGATAACAACATGGATTAGTCCACAAAATGAAGTTAATAAAGTGGACTCATTGTTGATATGTGGGTTTTCAGAAGATGTGTTGATGTCAGTTACCTAGATAACCTGCTTAACCATCAAATCAAAAGGGACCATGAGTAAGGCCAATGACTACAGGTTGTCTGCAATTAGTGTTGATAGAACAATTCTCAGGTAGTCACTGCATAATAGCTTAGCATGTAAAGGCCTGGAATAAAGTAGTATTTTAATAGGTTGATATTAGGTATGTTCTAGAGGGAAGGGACTAAATATCACAGTGCAGTAGAAAAACTAGGAAGTTCTATGAATTTAAAAAAAAGTGAAAAAATGTTTATCTTTTTGGGTCTGGGTTTCCTCACTTGGGATGACTTTTTTCTAGTTCTATCCATTTACTTGCAAATTTCATGATGTTAGTTTTTTAATGACTGAGCAATACTCCATTGCATAAATATACCACATTTTCTTTAACCATTCAACTGTTGAGGGCCATTTAGGTTGTTTCCAGTTTCTGGCTATTATGAATGGAGCAGCTGTTAACATGGTTGAGCAAGTGTTTCTGTGGTAGGATGAAGTGTCCTTTGAGTATGTGGCCAAGAGTGGTATAGCTTGATCATGAGGTAGATGGATTCTCATCTTTCTGAGAAACTGGCATACTGATTTCTATACAAGTTTGTAGTTCCAACAGCAATGGTTGTACATTCCCATTACTCCACATCCTCTCCAGCATGAGCTGTCACTTGTTTTACTGATCTTAGCCATTTGACAGGTTTAAGACTAAATCTCAAAGTAGTTTTGATTTGCATTTCACTGGTGGAAGAATATTGAACATTTTGAATATTTCTTAGCCATTTGAGTTTCCCTTCTGAGAATCCTCTGTTTAGATCTGTACAAAGTTTTAAAATCATGTTATTTGTTTTCTTGATACTTAATTTTTTGAATTACTTATATATTTTGGATATTAGCCCTCTATTGGATGTATAATAAATAAAAATATAATCTTTTTCCATTCTGTAGACTGTCATATTACCCTTTAATGGTGTCCTTTGCCATACAGAGCTTTTCAGTTTTATGAGGTTCCATTAATTAATTGTTGATCTTAGCCTGTGCTAGTGATGTTGTATTAGAAAGTCTTCTCCTGTGTCAGTGAGTTCAAGGCTCTTCCCCACTTTCTGTTCTGTCAGGGTCAGTGTTTCTGGTGTTTATATTCAGGACTTTGATCCATTTGGAGTTGAGTTTTGTGCAGGGTGATAGGTATGGATCTGTTTGCATTTTTCATGCTGGCCTGCTTGTATAAGCTTTCATTGGGAGAGAAAATAATATATAATAGGGGAATATTGTGTTCTATAACCATTTAAATGAGCCACTTTTTACTTATAAAATTATAATTAATAAGAACGTTTATAAGTGTTCTTATAAATGATGGACAGAATCATATTGTAATTGGTGTGTGTGTGTGTGTGTGTGTGTGTGTGTGTGTGTGTGTGTGTTTAACTTTTTAAAATTTTAGTAAAGTTGTATTTTGGCCTATACTATACTGTTTTGATAATGATACAAGGAAATAATTTGAAAGACGGATGGTTTATTCATTGAATATTTGCATTTATTACACTTCAGTGGTAAGTCACAAAGCAAAGAATGCATTTGGAAATATACGAAGATTTATTGCTTATATGCCCAGTATTTGGAAGACAGATCTTATTTAAATGTCTAACTTCTGGGAGGCATTCTGAAACACGGTTATGGGATAGAGATGAGATTAAAGCATGAATGCTGAATTTCACATGATTAAAATGCACTCCATTTATGTATGCATCTGTAAATATGATATATGCAGATAATAAGAGTCGTGGAAGATAAAAGTAAACATGATGAACTTCTGAGTAGGAAGCACTCTTTTCTAGTGCGGAAGATTGAGGAAAGCTTCATGAGAAAGTGTCTTTTCTATGGAATGTATCAGTAGAAATACTTATTAAACAGAGAACGTGCACCAGATTAGGATTTGAGCAAGACCTGGATATAGAACAACACAGAGTGTGTTTAGGATATTAAGAGTAATTATGGGAGTGCTGAGATGGCTCAGTATGTAAAGGCACTAAACATACTTGCTGTACAGGCCTGATGCTGAGCTGGGTCCCTAGATCACACCGTGGAAGGAAGTAACCGACTTCTGAAAGTCTTCTTCTGATCTCCATGTGTGCACTGTAGTATCCCCGACACTCTTTTGTAATTCAGCTTATTCCTCTCTGTGGTGTGGAAGGCCTTTAAACTCCCTGCCCTCACCCAGGCTGTGGAGATGGGAGCCATTCCAAGCACATCCTAAGAAGCCCCTGGCTCCTAGCCTAGAGCTCTGGTGTGCAGAGGAGGTCATAGCTGTAGCTCTTCTTGCTGGTCCATTAATGGAATTAATCACTACAGCACAGGCTTTCTCTTTGAGTCTGCTTCCTGACACAAACTGAACACTTACTTTCTAATTATTGACAAAAGATTTTCTTTTTTACTCTTGTTTTTGTGCATTTTCTTTATCACTATCAGTGAGTAGCCTCAGGCAGGACACATTTGTGGACAGATTTAAAGGTTTGTCTATAATGTTGGATCATTCTCTGAACTCATCTGAAATGATACAGTATAAGAAAATGACTTGTCATTTCCATAACACTGATAACAAACTAAACATTAATGATGGAATTGAATTTGTTTATTTCATTTTTAGTAATTACTTTTGGTCAAAACTAGATGTTTAATTAAATTAAATAAAAGCATGGCTATTTTTCAAGGACAAAGCAGTAACAAAACCAAACCAGACTTTCATATATAGATTTGCATGTAAACCTTATTAAAAAGATGACCCAAAACATGCCTCATATACTTTAGTTGGGGAAAGTGGTTTCCCTAGTCGCTCTGTAGTAATAGTACCGTCACTACTTCTGATTTAAGAGAAACTTGTGTGTATGAGTGTGTGTGTGTGTGTGTGTGTGTGCGCACGCTCATCTGTGTATATGCATGTATGTGAGTGTGTGCATGTGTGCCTCTCTCTCTCTCTCTCTCTCTCTCTCTCTGTGTGTGTGTGTGTGTGTGTGTGTGTGTGTGTGTGCGCGCGCGCGCTCGCTCATGTGCAGTAGGGATTGTTTAGACAACCTGGTGAGAAAAGCCTAGAGAAGTATGGTAAACAAGAAGAGAAGAGAGAAGCTAGCACCTTTGGTGAAGGAAAGATAGGGTAACGTTTCTTGTGGTGGAATAGCTGAAAGATTTTTTACAAAAGAAGTTTTTCTTTTTTCTTTTTCCAATTGCTTGCTGTTTTTAGTTAGCACAGAATTTTTTTTTTTTTTGGCACCACCAATTCTAAGCAAAAACAGTACACAACTCCCCTACCCCCAACCACAAGAAAAGACTGAGTTTACAAGTGTTGACCACCTCCCCTAGGGTTCCATATTTAATGTGAAAACGGACTGGTAATATAAGCTGAAAGGGTGAAGCATTGGATGAAATGGACATTGAAAATAGTTGACGGAGGGCTGAGGAAAACGGCACAAAGTCATCTCAGAGGTCCCTTTGAATCAGCAAATATAAAAATGCAGTGGGTTCATTCAGGTAACATAAATAACATGAATTATGTGCCTTCTGAGAAAGATTCAAAAGGATACTTCATTAATGATTGCCACATTCAAATTTCAGTAGGTTGATTGAAGATAAAAATGGACTTGGTTAATGACCTGGAAAACAAAAGCTCATAATTGCCCCAGATTGCAGAATCAAAACAAAAAAAAAATCATCAAAGTTCTTCGACTACTTGCTTAGCATCCACTAAGTTTCATGGATGTTCTAGATTCTGGGCATCCAGGCATGAACAAAATAGGCTGGAGTCTTTATCTTATGGGCTGGTATTCTAGACTGCATCATAAATAGCTAAACCATATGGTGTGACAGATGGTAAAAGAATATAAAGGAGAGGAAATACAGGAGGGTTATATTATGTACAGGAGAGGGATGGGGTGAGTCCTGTGGTCCCTTCTCACTTGCAGTTGGAGGTTGGTGTTGTAGGGTTCCTGGATGATTTGGGTTGTAAATGTTCTAATGAAGCAGATGAGATAGCTCGGTGGGTAAATGTGTTGCCACCAAGCCTGACAACTGGAATTTTATCTCCAGAACTCACATCATGAAGGAGTGAACCCATCCCAAAAGTTGTCTTCTGACCCCCGTGCAGGAGCCATGGAGTGCATGTACCCCCAAACACAAAATAAAGAAATGTTAAAAATTGCTAAGTAGTAATGTTAACTGAAGTTCTAATTAGCGAGTGTAGTTGAAGGTTAAGAAAAAGTAGAAATGAATCCAGTAATGTGTAATTCTGAGATTAAGTCATTCATGAAATTCCCACTGTAGAGTGATTTTATCCCTAGAAATAAATGACACCAAGTTATCTCTTGATAAAATTCAGTTTATATAGCAAGAAAAATACGTAACATTGTAAATTTATAACTCAAACATTAAAATTAAACACAGGAAGTTATAGTAATCACTACCACAAAATGTAAAAGCAAGAGCTAGTTCTTTGGTTCTAGAGTGCCAGCCTCATTGCTGGTAAAGGAGACTTTTACTTTTAATGAAACATCTTTTGTACTTTTTTTTAAAAACTTATGGATTCATGTCTAAACTAAAATCAACACTGGAGTAATCTGAAGAGTCTACTTGATCAAAATTATTAGTTAAAAATACATGTTATTTAAATGCCTCTTAAAAAATATTTAGCCCTGGTAATTATGCTAGTCAGCTTTTTACTACTGTGATAACTACCTGGGTAGTTGGGAAGGGAGGGGTTTTATCTAGTCAGCTGTCTATGACTGTGATAACTACCTGGGTAGTTGGGAAGGGAGGGGTTCTATCTAGTCAGCTTTCTATGACTGTGATAACTACCTGGGTAGTTGGGAAGGGAGGGGTTTTATCTAGTCAGCTTTCTATGACTGTGATAACTACCTGGGTAGTTATGAAGAGAGGGTTTTTAATCTAGTCAGCTTTCTATGACTGTGATAACTACCTGGGTAGTTAAGAAGAGACAGGTTTTATTTTGGGTCACAGTTTTGCAGTTTTAGCCTGTGATCAATGGCCTATTGTTCTTGTGCCTGTAGGGAGACAGCAAATCCTGGCAGGAACAGGTGAAGGAGGGAAGCTACTCACCTAATAGTTGGAGAGTAGAAGTCAATTAGAAGCGGTGCCAGTTCTGCTGTCTCCATCAATGGTATGGTCTTAGTGATTAGACCAGGAAGGCCCCTCTTTGAGTTATCATCACCTCTCAGTAGTTCTCATTGTGGGGACCAGCTTTCTAAACATGGGCCTCTGGGGGACATTATAGATGACAATTATAAGAACAATCTAACTGATGAAATTAGAAGAATTTGTGGGTTTGAATGATATGAGAATTTGAAATAACATATTTATGATGCTGTCTAGTCAGTATAATTATTATTTTCCATCAAGGCTATGTGTCCTTTAACTGGTACCATGTTCATATGAAGTCTTAAGATAAATAACATCTCATAATTCTAAGCATAAGATTTTTGGAAGATGATTCAGAAAAAGCTGAAAACTATGGGATTCTAGGTTTGGACATTGTGGGTTTGAATTCTTGTTTATCTACTCATTGGTTGTTTGATTTCTTCAAGCTCCTGTCTTCTGAGTGGTTGGTTTCATTCTTTCATGGAGATAGAAGGCATAATTAAAAGTCACAGTAGGCTATAAGACTGGAATTGTTCTTAAACTGAAATTATAGCTACATCTTATTGTTGTTATTGATTGGTGTAACATTCACAGAGGCCGTAGGGGTTAGTGCCATTAGTACTGGTTTCATTTGTGGCTTAAAAAAATGAGGGCACCAGGCAGTGGTGGTACACGCCTTTAATCCCAGCACTCGGGAGGCAGAGCCAGGTAGATCTCTGTGAGTTCAAGGCCAACCTGGTCTACAGAGTGAGATCCAGGACAGACATAAAAACTACACAGAGAAACCCTGTCTTGAAAAACCAAAAAAAAAAAAAAAAAAAAAAAAAGACAACAAGGATTTAAGTTGTATAGAGGTATACAATTGGCTAGCAACAGGTCCTGCAGGAACCCAAATATACTGATCCCCAAAGTCAACATCTGTCTATAGAAGATCACATTGTCCTTAACTTGATATTAGATTTGCTAGGCAGTGTCTAAATTTCTAAGTTACAGAAAGTATGTGTATATGTTCATGTAAATTTTATTTTACATATTCTTAAGAGGTCAAAGAAATTGACTTCATTGGCCTTTTAGTTTCGGAAGAGCAACTGGTATAAAAAGAGTCTTAAGGAAGGAACCTGGTTTCTTATCTTCCTGATCACTCCTGCTGGAAGCCTTAACTTGACTTCAGTTTTGCTCTCTAGGAAATCTCTACCAGCATTTGCCAGTAGAGATTAGGGAGGTGACATCTGCTTCTGGTTAGGGGCAGCATCTGTAGTCTAGAAGGATAGACAGTAATTTAGCAAATTAAGATTCAACTTTCTTGTAAAATAGAATATATATGGAGAGAGAGAGAGAGGGAGAGGGAGAGGAAGAGGGAGAGGGAAAGGGAGAGGGAGAGGGAGAGACTCCCTATATATAAAACAAGTTACTGTTGTGTTTTTTTTTCTAATAAATAGCATTCACTGTAAACTATTTCATAGAAATAAGTTATTTGTATTATTAATTCATCAGTTAGAAGTTTTAGTTCTATAGTTATAATAAATCATAGCAACACATTCAATGCATGAAAAACAAATAATTGAGCTGACTAGTTTCTTCATATGTGAGCCTGACAATAGAAATGAATTGGATTGGCTGAAAAAGCTAAGCTTCACTCCACATTTCCTCTTGTTCTGTTGGACTGACAGAGGAGGAGGATTTCAAAACATTATCAGAAGAAAATGAATGATAATGAAAATTCAGATTAAATTTGTCTGAAACAAAGACAGAATAATGTAAGGCTGATGAAGCATGATTTGAAACCCATTTCCCTGATATGTTGTTATCTGTGAGATATATTTATACACAGCTGTGCGGCATTTGAAATCATTTATAGGTTGTAAGAGGTTTTCATTAAAAAACCTATGAGTCAAATTAGGGGACTATGCATTTTCATATGAGGTTTATTATATTTTTAGCATTTTTACCATTTCGTAAACTGTTTTTCCTTCCCAAGCTAATGCATACAAGGTGACTGCCTTAATTTCCCCAAGCTTCTGGTAGAGTTTAATGATCTGCAGCTCTTAGCACATGTTGAGTTCATACTTGTTTTTATGTTTTCATCCCATGAGTCTTTTGGTCTACTTTGCTAGCATGGCTTTTCCTTTTAAAAATGAAATAATTATAGAAAATAATGCAATAAGCTTTGTACTTACACAAACACTTACACAAACACTGTTGAATGGGAGCCACTGCAGCCAGAAGCTGCAACACTGAGAGCCTGGGGCTTGTGTTTGCTGATCTGCTCAAGTGTAGAAAAGCTTGGGAAGCTGCTTAGAAGTTTCAGCTGTCATGTAAGTTCAGTTACTGATTAGACACCCTCCTCTTGTGCAACTGTTGTAAACATGGACTTCCTTTCATAGCCATGTTTACCGCTCTTTCTTGAGGTCCTGGAACCTGGGGGAGTGGAACCTAAAAATGAGGAGGCCTAAGTTGGCACGAGCCAACTTTATTCAGAGCATCTAACAGTTTATACCCTGCGTGTTAAGAAAGGTCACCTGAGTAAAGTTCTCCTGAGTTCAAGCTGTATATAATCACAAGGACAAGCCGCATGTAGTAAAAAGATGTTTTTCCTAGAGGCATATAAAGGATAGTTTAAACATTTAATTGAATAACAACAGCAAGCAACAGTGAATAATCTGAAGTGAACTCACTCCTATCCACAACACCTGGGAGGGGCACAAAAGCACAGTCCAAGAACAATTCACTGTTTTGAAGTTTTCTCACAAGCACTCACAATTCCCTCACATGATTCCATCCTCGGACCCTGTTCTGATAGTCCCTATGCTTAGGTATTGTAAAAGGTGCTTTAGTGAGTATCAGATTTTCTTGTTTTAGGCAACTATAGCAAACATTAAAACATGCTTCCAGCATTTGAAACTGCAAGGATTAAGAATGGTATTGTTAGCAACTGGTGAATGTTGTTTTGGTTTAATACAAAAAGTGTACATTTAGCATACTTACCACAAACTGGTCATAGTGGCTGAATTATTCAGCAGGAAACTGCAATCCACAGTTTAAGAGAAGCAACATTCAACTACTTTATGTGCTAAATAAAGATTTTTTTGAGCATGCCTTTAATCCCAGCACTCGGGAGGCAGAACCACAGATCTCTGTGAGTTTGAGGCCAGCCTATTCTACAGATTGAGATCCAGGACAGGCACCAAAACTACACAGAGAAACCCTGTCTCAAAAAAAAAAAAAAAGATTTTTCACCAAGTTGTGGAGAATATTATCACAATTCTGAAGAATGCTGTTGTCTACCTTTTAATCAAAATAAATTATTCATTGATATGCATAGCTAAGGATTAGAACTACAGTGAGCCACCTCAGCCAAACTGCTGCTGGGTGTGACTGTCTCTGTGGGAGGCATGTGTCTTGTGCTCTGGGCAATCTTTGAGTAGCAAGAAGCATAGTCTGCTGTGAAGCCAAAGGAACATGGATTCTTAATTTGTGAAGTTGCATTTTAGACCTGTTGTCTGGTTTTATTATATTTTTCTATGGTTCAAAATTATGTAAGATTTTCAATAAATATTTTAAAATAAATTAACAATGTAGGAGAAAACTTCGTAATAGTTTTTTTTTTCTTTCTTTCTTTTTTTTTTTTGGTTTTTCGAGACAGGGTTTCTCTGTGTAGCTTTGCGCCTTTCCTGGAACTCACTTGGTAGCCCAGGCTGGCCTCGAACTCACAGAGATCCGCCTGGCTCTGCCTCCCGAGTGCTGGGATTAAAGGCGTGCGCCACCACCGCCCGGCTCGTAATAGTTTATAATTAAAAATACTCCAGATTTATGTGTTACCCAAAACAGAGATATGAGTAAACATGGTAAGTGGCCAGACCTTTTAAATTGTAAAGATAGGAGATAGAGGAATAACTGGAAAATACATAAAGTTGTTATATATTTTATTTAAAATGCAAATTTTCAGAGTGGTAATTAAGACATGGCAGACGTTAGTTGTTGAAATAGTCAGTGGTAAACAAAGACAGTCAATGCCAGTTGTAGAAGATAATGTGGGGTGCGTTTAGGTAAAGGCACAGGAGCTCACAGGGGACAGACTCCCAAGCTCAGGTCGGAGAGCATGAGAAGAGCACCAATTTCGTGAAGAAACAGTCTGTTTAGGTGTTATCATTTGCAGAAGGATTAGTTGTGATGACTCAGGAATAAAACCCCAACAGACTTTATTGTGCCAAGTCATGACGAAAGCATGATTGAAGAAAACCTGGCCAGCAGTTGATAGGAACACCAGCAGACATCCGTTCTGACATTGTTCTTTTGATGTTCCATTATTTCATGGACATGAGCAAAGAGTCCATTATAAAGTTTAGGTGGATTTTAGGTTTGTGGGGTTTTTTTTGTTTTTGTTTTTGTTTTTTTTTAGTGAAAGTATGTTTTTTTTTTTTAACCATTGTTGTTTTGAGAGGTTTTCATTCTATTTTGAAGCTTAACACATTAACACATGTTTGAAATTCTCAAAGAATGAACAAGTGTTTATTCTGAAAAAATTATTAAAAAATAATACTTTTAAATAGGAATGCGATTTTCTTCTGGGTCTCTAACAATCTACTTTTGACATTAACTAGGTTATCAAGTGGAGTATCTTTACTATTGTGGGCCTGAAATCAAGAGTCATAATGTAATTTTTTGACACTCAGTAGTTTTGGCACAATTTTTAAAGTGGCATCCATTAATTAAAATTCTATATGTGATAGTCACAATTAAACCCCTTGAATGATCTAAATAAGACATTGATTATCCCCCAAAGCCATAGCTAGTGAAATTGCACTTGTGTGTTTCTAAGATCTGATGTCAAGGGCTCAGCAGAAAGGACGTGTGTAGATCATGTTCATCAGGGAGATTTGTTAGGTGACTGTGTGTAGATCTGTATTCACATAGATAGTGAAGCAAGAATGAGCTGAAGCACTTTCTCACTTCCACCTTACCCACATTTGTGTGGCATATTAAGTCAGGAGACTAAAGGAACGAACACTATTATGCTTTTCTTTTAGCCTCCCATTTTAGAGGGCTAATCAAGTTATATTTGTTCATTAAATAAATGTGTTTCCATATCTTGAATTTCATTTATGGATTTTCTATAGTCTGTCAGGAATGTAAAGAATGACTTTTTTGTTATTGCCTTGTATAATATAGAATTTTAGGACAGTTCAGCTTGGACTCTATTTAATCATGTTATATACTTTTTAAAACTAACATATTGAAAGTAAGAGTACTTCAAGGGCATAGCAGTTGAAAGCTCCTCTAGCACTACTATTCATTATTCTGTTTTCCTCTCCATTTTATCAAATGGATGTACACTGTTAGGGAGGGGTACTCCTTGTGACAGGCGAACTGGGAAGTTGTTTATGACATCTCTGTGAAAGCAGGCAGAAGTTATGAGGACAAATGTGTTCCTTTTCAAAAATTAGTTCTTTGGGAATTTCATACTATGAATATTTTTCATTTCACTGTCCCTAACTCTTTCCAGGTCCACTCCCCTTTCCTACCTACCACTTTGTTGTTGTTGTTGTTTGTCTTAGTTAGAGTTTCTATTGCTGTGATGAAATATCATGACCAAAAAACAATTTGAGGAGGAAAGGTTTCATTAGGCTTACACTTCAGCATTACTGTTCATCACTGAAGGAAGTCAGGATAGGAATGCAAACAGGGCAGGATCCTGGAGGCAGGAGCTGTTGCAGAGGCCATGGAGGGATGCTGCACACTGGCTTGCTCTCTGTGGCTTGTTCTTCCCACCTTATAGAACTCAGGACCAGCAGCCCAGGCATGGCCTCATCCATTATGAGCTGGGCCCTCTCCCATTGATCACTAATTCAGAAAATGCCTTACAGCTGGATCTTATTGAGGCATTTCCTCAACTGAGGCTCCTTCCTCTGATGACTCTATCTTGTGTCAAGCTGACACACAAAACCAGCCAGTACATTGTTTTTACCTTTAATGCCTGATTTTTGATGTCTATATATTCTTGAATGTGTGGCCATTCATTGGGAATATGGTTGACTTGCAAGGGGCTACACTCCTAAAGAAAACTGGCTCTCCCTTTACCAGAAGCTATCAGATGTCAGTAGCCAGGAGCTAGGGGAGAGATTGTGTGACTATCTACTCTCTCCATGTTGAGATTTAGTCTGTGTGAAATTTTCACAGGTCATGTGTATACTGCCATGAGTTCATATGAAGATGTGCCCCATCGTGCCCAGAAGACACCTTTTCTTTGTAGTCATCCATCAGCTTCTAGCTCTTGCCATCCCTTTGTCCTGCTTTTGCAGTGATCTCTGAGTCTTGGGGAAGAGTTTGTGATGGAGATGTTCCATTTAGGAATAGGCATTTCATAGTCTCTTCTGTACTTTGGCCAGTGGTGGATCTCCAGGTTAATCCCCATCTGTTGCAAATAGAAGCTTCTCAGATGAAGATGGAGAGATGTATTGATCTATGGGTATAATTATAAGCTAATAGAAATCTGTTTAATACTATGTCTGTTTCTAAGTATGGTAGCCATAGGTCTTCCCCAAGATCTATGACCTGTCTACCCACAGGCTCTTGACCCTGATAATGATGCCAGGTTTCATCTTGTGGAATGGAACATGTATCCACTCAGAAAGTGCTTGGTTGCTCCTGTGGTGGTCATGCACCATGGGCATGTCTTTCCAGGTCAGTTATTACTGTAGCTCACAAGGATTACAACTGGCATCAGTGTCAGAGTTGGCTCACAATTTTCTCGGTAGTTATGTGAATACTGAGGCTGGCTGTGAGCTTACCTTTTGTTCAGTGTATTAAAGGGCAAGCTAGTGTGTGCCTGTATGAGTGGGTATGTGTGTGAGTGTGTGTGTGAGTGGTGTGTGAGTGTGTGCGTGTGTGAAGACTGTTAAGTACTGACATAAGACTCATTTAGATATTCATCACATAGGGCCAGTAGACTTAAATTAAAAGGAGGCTCTTTCTAAAAACATCCTAAGAGGATACAATGCTGTTTGTATTATCATACAGTGGGCAATGATTTGAACTGTAGCTAGAGTTTTCCTGCTTGGCCCACAGTCAGGACAAATCTCTATCACCTGCCAGTCCCACAGCCTCAGACCCGACCAAGTAAACACAGAGACTTATATTGGTTACAAACTGTATGGCCATGGCAGGCTTCTTGCTAACTGTTCTTACAGCTTAAATTAATCCATTTCCATTAATCTATACCTTGCCACATGGCTCGTGGCTTACCGGCATCTTCATATGCTGTTTGTCATCGTGGTGGCTGGCAGTGTCTCTCTAACTCAGCTTTCCACTTCCCAGCTTTATTCTCCTCCTTGTCCCGCCTACATTTCCTGCCTAGCCAATGGCCAATCAGTGTTTTATTTATTGACTAATTAGCAACACATTTGCCATACAGAACATCCCACAGCATTGAACTCTCACTCTAGCAGTGAAGCAGAATGTATAAGGATGAAGTGTCTCATACATTGTTTATGAAAGTGAGAAAAAAAGACATTAAAGGGACAAAAGATAGGACAGCAAAGTGTGCTTACAGAAAGGATGTGCTAAGAGAAGAGGATTCGCTGTGAGTGGACGGCCACACATGTGTCCTCGTTCCCTTTCCCCAACTCCTTTCTGTGTCTAAGGAGACATAAAAGTATTGACATGTATAAACGACAAGCGATCACATATTTTTCGCCATATAAAAGGTATTTCATGAATTTATGCACATCAGACATTATATATGTTGTGGTATGACATTAATTTTAAAGTTGGCCAAAGATGCAGTTAAGGACTAAAGATGGGCATGAAGAACTTACAGTTTTACTCTTAAGTTCAAGTTTGTCTCCTCAAACTATTTTACAGGTACAAACTTGAGACAGAAACTAGCAGGAAAGAAGGCGTCAACATAATGTTTTCAGATACTTCTTTTGTATATCTAAAAATCTTAATGTTAAATTATGCTGTAACATGTCTTTTCTGACTTTTCACTGTATTGTAGCTCCCAGGAGGTGTGGAACTTTGGATCTTTCCTTAAGAGACATGTGCAGTATTCAAAGTACTCAATAAACAGTTGAGTGAAGGAATGAATAGTGACTAAATTTTACATCGATGTTGGCTATAACAACTGAAAAAATAATAAAAGAGAATGATGATCATAAGAATTAGCCCTAGAAAATTGTAATATACATGTATTAGCTCAGATACACATCACATACAGAGCAGATATTTTGTAGGACAGTAGAAAATCAGATACACTTAACTTATAAACACTTGGGGATCTAATTATATGTTCTTTTGTTTGGCTATTGAGTGTAAGTTAATTATGTCAGGATTTGGAAAATACATGTGAAAAAGTAAATAGTGGGACACTTCTAATTGGCAATTTGGGTAGTGGGAACCTGCTTATGTACAGAGCTCTTCACCACAGAGGGGTTGAAATGGAGTGAAAGTCCCTTTATACCTTAGATTAATTTCATCAAAGCATTTACAGAAGCAGAAATCATTTGGTTACTCTATGATTTCAAGCATTGTTTGTACAAAAGTTATTTACTCTTTGAAATGCTTCAAACACAGCGAAAGCTAAAGATGCAGCGTGTGGATGCTGCTGAGGATGCACGTGCTTGCTGAGAGCTTGCGTAGCATGCGTGAAGCCCTGGGTTTACACTCCTGCACCTAACCCCAGCACTACAAACACAGAGGCAAGCAATCAGAGGTCCAAGGGCTCCTCAGCAGCACAGTGGGCCTGAGGCAGATTTGACCTACCCAAGACAATATTTTAAAAAATGAAAGTTAAAGGTAAAAATAGAGTGAGCACAGAGGTGCCTGACACTTATATTGAAAACAAACTTAAGGAAGACTTAACTACTTACCATGAATATTTTTAATTTTTAATTTAATATTTAAAATGGAAATGTGACATTTTAGAGTTATCCAGTCTTACGTTTGCTATTCATAGGTTGAAACAGTTTTATTTGAACACACTTATAATCCCAGTAAACAGGAGACTGAGGCAGGTGGATTACATAGCAATACCTTGTCTCAAAAATAAATAAATAAAAGCAAAGAAGAAAAAGTACTTTTATAAGTCTTAGGAAAGATTAATTAAATTTTGTTTCACAAGACAATTGCTTGAAAATAAAGAATATGTTGTTTGACAAGCTAACACTTTACTATTTTGTACTACCTGACATGTTTTTCATCGCCTATGGTTTGTATACTTCTTTCCCCCACCATGCTGTGTTATGTACAGAACTTTGTTACAAACTGTTAGCACTGGTTACTCTGGATGGACAGGATTAGGTAACGATAGAACTCAAAATTCTCAATTTTTCTGATAATATTTAAAATATTCTGTGATAAATATTTTTGAAATTATAGAAAATGTTAGAGGCACGCTTTTGAATTATCTTATAATTTGTTATATTAAACTCCACACTTGTTCCCAATCCATGACATATGAAATACGGGCACAATTGTGCATGTGTATACATATATACACGTATCTCTCTCACCTACTTCGCTTCCTCTTGCTCTCGCTCCCCTTCTATAGTTTAAACACACTCATTTGCATTACCTACTGCCTGAAACACTTACAAGGAATCAATATTTTCTTTGCTAAAGCATGCTATTTATGGTAGTTAGAGATTCGCCCCTAGAATCTCTTTCTAACTTTGCTTGGTTAATTTTTATTTCCCCACGTGTGAATATTTGACTTGAAGTTGAAGTGATGTTCCTCTAACTTAAGAAATCAGCAATGTTTTGTAATTTGACAAGCCTACTCTGGGGTGTATAACTAAAACCAGCTGAGGATCCAACAGCAGAAAAATACATATCATAACATATTAATGGAATCTAATGCACTAAAATTCATGTTCTTATTATGTATTACTTTCTATTTCTCGAACTAACCTATCTGTACAAATCATGAGTGAAGAGTAACAAAATTAGCCTTGGAGGCAGAATAAAATTATGTTCTTTTCCTATTTATTTTTCCTAAAATATAGCATGCTTTAGTCTCTGAGGTTCATCATCTCCTATAAAGTGAAATTTCGCATGTTTGATTGAAATAAAGACTGAATTTGATTCTTGGGATAATGAGTTAAAAATGGCAGCCGGCATGCTATTACGACTTCTGTGTTTTACAGTGTTATCTTACTGATGGTGGTTATATGTTATTTCCAGATCAAAGAGTGGCTCTGTTTAAACTGTCAGATGCAGAGAGCTCTAGGAGGTGAACTCGCTCCAATCCCATCCTCACCGCAGCCCAGTCCGAAGGCTGCCTCTGGACCTCCTGCAGCAGCAGCCAGCAGACAACCTGTACCCTCACAGCCGGCTTCCCCGAAGAAGGAACCTCCACCCAGACAGGACAGCCCCAAAGCGCCTGTACCCTCACAGCCAGCTTCCCCGAAGAAGGAACCTCCACCCAGACAGGACAGCCCCAAAGCGCCTGTACCCTCACAGCCGGCTTCCCCGAAGAAGGAACCTCCACCCAGACAGGACAGCCCCAGAGCGCCTGAGCAGAAGAAGCCGCCGCCCCTGGTGAAGCAGCCAACCCTTCATGGACCTGCCCCAGCCCCAGCCCCAAAGCCTCCAGTGGCAGAGGCCTTACCTGAGTCAGCCCCTCCCAAGGAGCCTTTCGCACCCCTACCTGAACAAGCCAAGGCCCCTGTTGCAGATGTTAAACCAAAGCAGCCCAAGATGGCAGAGCCACGCAGAGATGTCCAGTCTTCAGCAGCAGCAACAACAAAGCCTGATACTCTGAGCTCTCCGGCGCAGCCACAGGCTCAAGCGCAAACAGCCCCTCCTTTGAAAACAGACTCTGCCAAACCCTCACAAAGTTTCCCTCCTGCAGGAGAAAAAATCACCCCATTTGATTCTAAAGCCATGCCTAGGCCTGCATCAGACTCAAAAATTATTTCACATCCTGGGCCCAGTTCCGAGAGCAAGGATCCAAAACATGTTGATCCAACTCAGAAGAAGGAAGAGCCTAAGAAAGCACAAACGAAGATGAGTCCTAAACCAGATGCCAAGCCAGTGCCAAAAGGGTCACCAACACCCTCTGGCCCACGACCTCCCACTGGCCAAGCTGCACCCCCATCTCAGCAGCCCCTAAAGCCTCAGGAGCAATCAAGGCGTTTCAGTTTGAATCTGGGTAGTATCACCGATGCCCCCAAATCACAACCCACGACTCCTCAAGAAACTGTGACTGGGAAACTGTTTGGGTTTGGAGCATCCATCTTTAGCCAAGCATCCAACTTAATCTCCACAGCAGGCCAGCCCGGACCTCATCCACAGACTGGGCCAGTGGCCCCCACAAAACAAGCCCCTACCCCATCACAGACTCCTGCTGCTCAGGGACCACCCAAGTCCACAGGTCAGCTCCCACCAGCACCTGCCAAGGCAACGCCTGTGAAGGAAACAAAAGCCCCAGCAGCTGAGAGCTTAGAATCAAAACCCGAGCAAGCTCCAGCAGTGAAGAGGCTGGAGAAAGACAAGAAGGCCCCACCCGGTAAGGTCAGCAAACCTCCACCTGCTGAGCCTGAAAAGGCTGTGCTCACTCACAAGCCGGACAAGACCAAACCCGAGCCAACCTGTCCTCTTTGCAAAACGGAGCTCAACATCGGCTCCCAGGATCCTCCCAACTTCAACACCTGCACGGAGTGCAAGAGTCAAGTGTGCAATCTCTGCGGATTTAACCCCACACCCCACTTGACTGAGGTAAGCAACATCTACATAACATATGGATGAGAATATATATCAGTTTATCCTGAATATTTGCGGACCGAAATTTCTGAGCAATAAAATATGTTTCCACTGAAAAAAGAAATGTATGTTGATGCTCAGAGAGGTTAAAAGTATTTCATCCACACATGAATTCTTGTTCTTTGTACTTTGATGGTTTATTACTTACACTAAAAGTAAGAGATGGACTGTGCTAGAAAATTAAAATGACAGTGAGTGCAGTCTTTTATGAATTAAAGACCCAAGCTTGGAAGGCTCTTCGTGTTCATACGGGAAGTCCACATAAAAGTTGGAATACATAGTTCTCATTTTCTATAACCCATCCCCTGTCTTTAATGTAGTTTATTGCTTAAGTTTATTTTACCTACTGTAAGACTCCAGATCTTGCTGTGTAGCCCAGGCTGGCATGGAACTCATGATCCTTGCTTCAGCCTCTGAGGTGCTGTCATGCTCTGGTATTTAACACATTTTCAAATAGAACCTTAGTTGATTCGATTCATGTGCAATATGAACAAAAACTGTTAAAAACTTTGTGTAAGTTTAGGATATTGCCTGGTAAAATTAGTGGTTCACTTATGATATATTTAGATTTTCTATGTCTGTTGGTGATGTCGTCTGTTGATATAGTAGAGTCCATTCTGGGAGCTGTGGAAGACAACTGTGTTTCTGTGACTAATGAGAAGACACTCTAATGAGATGATGTCAAGAACACTGTCTCCACAATGTAAATAACTAAATGCGGTTTGTGCTTTCTACCTGAGAATATAGCTGTAAAAGAGTGAATGGATAAGCATTAGTATTGTGCTAAGGCTATTAGAATCTTTAAGAGGATATCAGGCACTCAGGGGTTAAAGGATCACTACTATCTTAGATAAATAAAACAATGCCTTAATAAATATTTTGAAAATTAAAATAACTGTCTGTAGGAAAGTTTCTCCAGTCCTACCTAGCCCACAGTCCCACAGCCGCTTATAAAGTAATTACTCAGAGGCTTACTTTAAT
Source organism: Peromyscus eremicus (assembly GCF_949786415.1). Taxonomy (NCBI): domain Eukaryota; kingdom Metazoa; phylum Chordata; class Mammalia; order Rodentia; family Cricetidae; genus Peromyscus; species Peromyscus eremicus. Next base: position 8,272,872 of record NC_081418.1, on the reverse strand, counting down.
TACCAATTGCATGGCATATGGCAGGCTTCTTGTTAGTTAGCTCTTATAACTTAAATTAACCCATTTCTATTAATCTATGTTTTTCCACGTGTTCCGTGGCTTCCCGGTCTGCTGGCATGCTGTTCCTTGGGTGGCAGGCTGGCATTCCTCTGCCTCTCTTTCTCTTCCTGTCTGTCTCCCTTGGATTTTCCCACCTGGCTTCATCCTGCCCTGCCATTGGCCAAACAGCTTTTTTATCAACCAATCAGAGCCACACATATTCACAGTGTTCAGAAAGACATCCCACAGCAGCTGTCCATCATATTTTCATTTTTATTTCATTTATTCCTTTTTTACCTTTTATCTATTTAATTATTTTACATCCTGGCCACAGTTTCCCCTCCCTCCTCTGTTTTTTATCCCTCCCACAAACTTACCCATACCCATCCACTCCTCCTCCTCTCTTTGTCTTCAGAAAAGGGTAAATCTCCAATGGATATCAACAAGCCATGGTTAATCAAGTTGCAGTGAGACTAGGCACTCCCTTTTATATTAAGGCTGGACTAGGCAATCTGGCAGGAGGAAAGGGTCCCAAAAGCAGAGAACAGAGTCAGAGACAGTCCCTGCTCCCACTGTTAGGTGATCCAGAAGAAGATCAAGCTACACAACTGTAACATAGGTGCAGAGAGCCTAGGTCAGTCCCATGCAGGCTCCCTGGTCGTCGGTTCAGTTTCTATGAAGTTCTTTGAGCCCAGGTTAGTTGATTCTGTGGGTTTTCTTTTGATGTCCTTGATCCCTCTGGCTCCTACAATCTGTTCTTACCCTCTTCTGCAGGCTTCCCTGAGCCCTGCCTGTGGGTATGAATCTGTTCCTGTCAGTTGCTGGGATGAAGTCTCTCTGATGACAATTGGGTTAGACACCAATCTATGTGTACTGCAGAATATCGTTAGGCATCGTTATATTGACAATTTTTTCCTCCAGTTGTGTTTGGTTCTATCCTAGGTCTCTGGGTCATCCAGCCTGTGGGTCTTGGTGCTTCAGGCAGTGTCAGGGGTGGACTTACTCTCCTGGTGTGGGTTTTAGGCTAGACTAGTCTGGTTGACCACTCCTTCAATCTCTAAGCCACCTTTACCCAGCACATCCCATAGACAGGACAGACTATAGATCGAAGGTTATGTAGCTGGGTTGGTCTCAATCCCTCCACTTGAAGTCTTGCTCGGTCACAGGAGTGGCCAGTTCAGGCTCTGTATCCCCTATTTCTAGGAGTCTTAGCTGGAGTCATCTTGTAGATTCCTGGGAGAGTCCCTTGTGTTAGGATTTTATCTGACCCTGAAAAGCCCCCGTGTCCAGTTGTCTCTATCAGTACTTTCCCCCTCTATTCCAACCCCAGCCTGATCCCGGATCACTCATCTTGTTTCCATCCCCATTTTCCCACAGTCCACTCATGAAATCTCTTCTATTTCCCCTTCTCAGGGAGATCTGGGCTTCCCCCATGAACCCTTCTTGTTAGCTAGTCTCTCTGGGTCTGTGGAATGTAGCATAGTTATCTTTTATTTTACAGCTAATATCCACTTATGAGTAAGTACATACAATATTTGTCTCTTTGGGTCTGGGTTATGTCACTCAGAATGAATTTTTCTAGTTCCATCCATTTGCCTTCAAATTTTATGATGTCACTGTTTTAACAGCTAAGTATTACTCCATTGTGTAAATGTTCCACATTTTCTTTTCTAATTCATTGGTTGAGGGACATCTAGATTGTTTCCAGGTTCTGGCTATTACAAATAAATCTGCTATGAACATAGTCGAACAAGTGTCCTGGTGGAATGATTGAGCATCCTTTGAGTATGTGCCCAAGAGTAGTATTACTAGGTCTCGTGGTAGATTTGTTCCCAGTTTTTTGAGAAACTGCCACACTGACTTCCAAAATGGCTGTATAAGTTTGCACCCCCAGCAGTGGAGGAGTGTTCTCTTTGTTCCATATCCTCTCCAGCATTAGCTGTCACTTGTGTTTTTGATCTTAGCCATTCTGACAGGTGTAAGATGGAATCTCAGAGTTGTTTTGATTTGCATTTCCTTGATGGCTAAGGATATTGAACATTTCTTTAACTGTTTCTGAGCCATTTAAAAGTCGTCTTTTGAGAATTCTCTGTTTAGATCTGTACCCCATTTTTAATTGGATTATTTGGTATATTGATGTCTAGTTTCTTGAATTCTTTATATATTTTAGAAATCAGCCCTATGTCAGATGTGGGGTTAGTGAAGATCTTTTCCCAGTCTGTAGGCTACCTATGTGCCCTGTTGATGGTGTCCTTTGCCTTACAGAAGCTTTTCAGTTTCATAAGGTCCCATTTATTAATTGTTGATCTTAGTGTCTGTGCTATTGGTGTTCTGTTCAGGAGGTGGTCTCCTGTGCCGATAAGTTCAAGGCTATTTCCGACTTTCTCTTCTATCAAGTTCAGTGTATCTGGATTTATGTTGAGGTCTTTGATCCACTTGGACTTGAGTTTTGTGCACAGCCATAGATTATGCCTATCACTTTTATACAAATCGAAACTACTTAAGGACTCTTTCAGACCACTGTGTCTGATCTTGTGAGTCAGTCAGGCAGAGCTGAAGAGGCTTGGATGAGACATGTCAGAGAATCCTTAAGGTTTGTCTTATTATTTTGGAACTAATTTTTTTAAAAATAAATTTTAATTAAAATAGAATTACCTCACTTTTCCCTTTCCCTTTCCTCCATCAGCACCTCCCACATCCAGGTGCCTTCCCTCCAACCCTTTCTAGGCCCCAGGTAAATGGATAGACCTAGAAAGACTATCGAATTCTTTAAAGAACAGACATAGAGAGTTTCAGTTGTTCACTTTGAAAACACAGGAGATTGCCATGACATTGCTCGCACTATGTGAAAGCACCTTCCCTGCAGGATTCAGGTTTGCTTTCGCAGCTTTGAGCCTTGCTAACTAACGAACACTCATCTCTAAAGGCGGATACATATTGTTTCCTCAGCCCTTGGTGAGTGTTAACTCTTCTTATTGCCTGCAAATTAACTCCAGTATAAATGTAAAACACAAACACAATTTAATTTCTTCATAGTTTTAGAAGAGCATTCGTGTGTGTGTGTGTGTGTGTGTGTGTGCATTCATCCTGAGTATAATTTTTTCTTTTCCCAGTACAGCTGCACTTATTTAAGCTGTTAAAAAATTGTACCCTTTAATGAGGAGCCTTATGGTGTCAACATAATGCGTTTATTGAAATAGCTGTAAAGCAAACAGCACTACTGAAAACAAAGCTGTAATTTCTATATTTTCTTAACACAAACATGTATGTAGTGTATTTATATGGCTTATAACACACATACAGTGTTGCATATATATGCATATACACACACACACACACAAATATTACTGTTTATGCATTTACTACATTTGACCTATCATGAGTATTAAAGCTCTGTCAGAGTTTGGAGTAGTAAAATGAGAGTTCCTTGAGTACAGAGTCAGTAAATCTTCCCATGGAGTCTCTGGTATTCTGTATGTTGGTTAATGGTGCCTTGAAGGAAAGGAGATTACTTGAATAAATTACAGAATTAACCAGCATGTGTGGAACTTTAATTTTGGATAATTTGATGGTGTAAGTAATCCAAAGTTTTTAGATAGTTTAAGTAAGGTCCCATTTTAAATATGGCCCAGGATATAAAATGTCTATCTCTCTTCACACTATTGTGATCTGCAGTAATTTCCTTGAATTTAGAAGACCATGATTCAGGAGAGAAGAAAATCTGATATAGCAAAAATGACTTGACCATGACTATGGTAAAGAGCTCATTCAGTTGGCATAAGGATTTTCCTCTGCTATTGGTAAGGTCTATTGGCTGGTCTAATATTAAGGAAGTGAATGAAAGTTTATTTATTTTATGTTCAAATAGTTCATATTATTATTGTCTCTAAAACTTTGGAGGAATGGAAGATGGATTAGTTAAAAGGGATGGTTTTTACTTGTATGTAGGCATTTACATATATACTCCTAGCACATATATAATGTTACATATGTATGTATTCTAATAGGCAGATTTATATGTGTCCAAATGATTCTTAATATCTAGGCTTAATTTACAACATGAGTCCACTGTTCATACTAAACATCTTTCCTTGTTTTTTTTTTTTAAACTGGGAAAGCATGTACTTCTAATTTTTATTTAGTCTCTGTTTTTTTGCTCTGTTTGTGGTACATTTTTCTTGTGATTCAGTGTTACTGTACTATTAGTTCAGGAAGAATATTCTCAAGCTCTTCACACTTATTCCTAAAGTACAAAGAAATGATGTTACTTAAGATAGAGTCAATGTTTGCCATTTATTTTCTAGCATATATTAGTCTGCTCTGAGTCTCTGTTTCTCTTATCCTGATGACTGAGGCAGATGCTTTTTCCTAGAGGTGCCATTCCACAGCATTCCTGTTACACCTCTGTTTGCTCTTGTTCCTCCGGTGGTGAAAAGAGAGCCACTGGAGTTTGGTGTTGGGACCTACAGACAGTATCCCACCTCCCCACCCCTTCCCCCAAACACAGCTGTCTCTAAGGCTGTTTCCTGACCCTCTTGCACATTGTCTCTACTCTTACTGGGGAGTGTCAAAGCCTTCTGGTGGGCCCTGGGGTGAATCCAGTATCTAGCCTGAGCTTAACTGTTTAACTGTGTGATGACCAGTTTGTATAAAAGATGCCATAATCAGTTAACCTCTAGTGGCAAAACATAGTTCTTTTAGGCTTAATTTTTGTCCATATGGGCTGTGGCTTGTCTTGGATGAAGTTTTAAAAGTTGCAGTATACCTTTCCAAAAGAGCTGTAATTAATGAAACTGGAAAGATACTGAGAAAAACAGCCTAGGTTGGCAATGTCTTTCCTTACTGAATTTAATAATTCTCATTTAGTTCAAATGCAAAAGATGCCAAAAGTACCCTTTTTGTGGGTATTTATTTTTGTTGTTTTTGCCACGCTTTTCTGAAGTAACTTTTTACCATGAAAATAAGACAACATGAAATATATTTCTTCGTGCTGAATGAAGTCCTAGAGTCATAATTTTGCTTTCTTAGCAAGATGATTTTGCATGGCCTAAATGGTGTAGAAATAGCTAGCATATATTTGTCACTAGGCAACAAATGAGCCTTTTGAGCTGATTAAGACCCAGTGGTGAGACTGCGATCCTTTCAGTTCCTTCTCTTTAGCTGAGGTGGCTTCTTCATTCTGCATCCCTTACAGCTGGCCTAGTGGAGACGAACCATGTTAGTTTAGCAATGCATAATATTCCATTTATTTTAATGAACATTACTTAATACTGTGAAAAGCATATGCAGCACTAAAAAGTGTTTAAAAGTATGTCTATGTGTGTAAGCATGCACAAAAAATCAAAAGCTAAATGATCCCAGATCAGTTATGAATAAAGGGCTGTACTGATAACTCAGTTCCAGATGAGTCATATGGGGGAACTCTGTAGTCTGAGCGGACCTTTCTGACCTTTGTGACAGAGAGATCCCTTGTGTGACTTTTATAATAACAATGTTTATTATGTGGTTATAGATGTTAAGTTTTTCAATTTCAGAATAAAATTGATTTCTTTCTTGAGCAATATTTATTTAAAATAGTCAATTATCGATTTAAAATTAGGGAGCTTTGCTCAATTTTTAAGAAATCAATTTTTCCTACTAATCTTCATTTCAAATGCATTTACTATTCTAATCTGTATGGTAGCCCCATATCTCAGTGAGCATGGAACACTTTGTCATTAAACACCTTCAGTGTTGTCTAAATGAACAAACATGACTCAGTTCTGTGGATTATATTTCATGAGATACATTATCCTTTTATTAGAGATTTAGGTTATTATTTTATTCTAAACAAGGGGAATTTTTGTACATAAGTATTTATATTTTGAATATCTCTCAAGGAAAACTTGCTTGTAGTAAATCAAGGATAAGGATCACCTCGCATTCAGCTCTCTTGGAAGACATGAAAGCAGATAGCATCTCCACCACTTGTATCTCCACCACTCACGAATGAAATTGCTTTGTGTTTAATCTAGAATAACTTGTTATTTGACAGTTTGTTAAAACAGCATTCTTTTTTAATGATTTCAACTACATACAAATAAAATGATGAATAATTATAAAAGAGAATGCAGAAATATGGCTCACAGTGAGTTCTTTCTCATTTAAACTCTCTGACCTTTGATGATCATTTAAAACAGTCGCTATTCATCTGGAAGTCTAAAATTGTTATAAAATGGTTTGTCTTGGCTAGTATTTCTTTTCTTACTCAAATTTTTTATTTTTATACTTCAAATATAATTTGAGTGTAACTGCACTTCAATGAAAATGTTGTGTAGACAGTGTTTGTAATGAAACTGCTACCAACCATTTTCCAACCTTCATTACTCTCATGGAGCAGATGTTTGAATATGAAAGACATTGTGCTACATACTTTTCTCCCTGTAACGTTATGTGATAATTTAAGCCCAATTTTGGGAATTGAAATGAGAATGAGAGACATACAGTTATTAAACAACAAATATTTACTTTAGGAGCTAAGTCAATGTTGTCTTTACTATATGTTTAAATAATCCATGGACCTAGAGAACCAACACCACTGGTTCTCTCTTGCTCTTACATCAGTTGGTAATTACTAGGATTTTAACTCCTACAATTTTGTAAATATGGGGATCTAGGAAACATTGTTTTCCATGGAACAATGTGGCTATGTTGTGCTTTGTTTATAAGGAATAACATAACAATAAACAGTGCGGTTTTGTTTGTAAGGATGAAGTGGTTTTGTGGGCTCAGAAGCATAGAAGCCAACATTACTATGTGTCATAGTCAGGGTTTCTATTGCTACAGTAAAACACCATGATAGAAAGCACACTGGGGAGGAAAGAGTTTCTTTGGCTTTCACTTTCACATTGCTGTTTACCACTGAAGGAAGTCATGACAGGAGCTCCAACAGAGCAGGACCCTGGAGGCAGGAGCTGATGCAGAGACCATGGAAGGGTGCTGCTTACTAGCTTGCTCCTCATGGCTCTCTTAGCCTGCTTTCTTACAAAACCCAAGACCACTAGTACAGGGATGGTATTACCCACAATGGGGTGGGACCTCCACTGTCAATCACTGATTAAGACATTGCCCTACAGGCTTGCCTACAGTCCTCTCTTGTGAAGTCATTTTCTCAGCTGAGGCTCTCTCCTTTCTAATGACTAGTTTGTATCAATGCAACATAAAACTATCCAGTGCACCATAGGATTTATCTTTCCAGATAAGTAATGAGCACTAATAGGTGAAAGCATTGGATAAGATGATAAAATGATGGCTCTTCTTTCACATCAACTGATTGTTAGAGTATAAAGTATATTTGTTCAAATTTCAAGAAATACGATATTCAGGTCAGTGAAAATAGTGAATGTCTTGTGTCCCACTAGTCATTGTGTGTGTGTGTGTGTGTGTGTGTGTGTGTGTGTGTGTGTGTGTATAATGTAGTTGCTATACGTTTCTTATAGAATTCAGGACCACTAGTCTAGGGATGGCACCACACACAGTGATCTGGGCCTTCACACACCAATCTTCAATCAAGTAATTGTACCAAAGGCTTGCCCAAAGGCACATTTTTATCAATTGAAGTTTGCTCTTCCAAACTCTAGCCTGTGACAAATTGACATATAACTAGGCAACACAAAGGGTAGTATGAACAATATAAAATGCCTCATTAATTTTTCATCAAATATTGAATCAATAATATTTTATCTTATGTTTATGTTGTTCTTATTTCACATTTCATGCTAATTATAGACTCTTACTTTATCTTTATTTAAACAATTAAAATATTATCCTAGTATACATATAGGCAATGCTAAATGGCCTCAGTAGGTGTGCATATATATCTTTGATTACTCAACTGTAGTTGTCCATGCATATATTGTATCTGCTTCCATGCAGGATGTATTTGCCTTTCTGTATGAGAAATGCACAAATATCTTGTATTTCTTGTAATCTACTTACCTTTACCAGGAATCACTCTTTATACAAAATGGCTGATTGTTACTGCACTCTCTGTTGAATGGATAGATTTCAGTGCTCTCATTGTCAACAGACACACTATGAACATCTAGACTGATCTGAAGATCAGGGTTCTTAGGTCATGCTAATAATTAGCAACAGTGACGACACTCTACGTTGTGGCCATAACAAACTTTAGGTTCCTATGTTCTCTGTTGACTCTTCCAAGTGTGTCTTTCGAGATCTCGAGTTTGTTTGTGGTCTTCAAGTGCATTTGGATGAAAGGTTTCAACTTTGAGGTCATTATTAAAAGATTTAGAAATAGATAATATTAGGACTACTGCATATTGAAGATACTATCTTTTCAGTATACTTTTATTTTCTTGATGATTAGTCACTTTACATTAAAAGCTTTATTAATTTAAATAGTAAAAGTAATATTTTCTTTAATAAAGTAAGAAGTGATCTAGTATCTATCTAAATATATCTTACTATTTTTGCATGTAAACTATATCAATGAGTTTTTCTTCTACTAATATTTCTTTGTTTTTAAACTGCCTGTTTATATCTATGTTAGTTTTGGAAGATATTTGTGTATGGTTTTATGTTTTGCATAGTCTGATTCTTTGTTAATACATCTTAAGATGGTATTTTCCTTGTGAATCATTTGTTATTAATATTCTTTATGAGATTTGAACTCACATATTCTTTTTTGTTTTTTATATAATTAGATCTTTAAATATTTATCAGCATTACACATTTTTATAAAAAGGCCTGCTTACATTTATTTATAAAAATGGCCTTTGGTATTTCTTTCTAAACATCTATAGTTTTTTGCATTAGATAGATTTTTATTTGTGAATGTGATTTTTGGCATATGGAAGATGAAAAGCTTAGTTTCATTTATTCAAATGCATAAATGTAGTTGGCTGTTTTTTACTCTTTTGGGCAGCCCACCACCCGGTTCCCAAATAAATAACACATGGAGGCTTATTTCTACTTATAAATGCCTAGCCTTAGCCTGGCTTATTTCTAGCCAGCTTTCCTTAACTTAAATTATACCATCTACATTTTGCCTCTGGGCTTTTCCCATTCTCTTACTTTTGTAAATCTTACTCCTACTCCATAGCTGGCTGAGTGGCTGGGTGGCTGGCCCCTGAAGTCCTTGTCCTTCCTCTCTCGTTCTTTGATCATTTCTCCCAGATTTCTCCTTCTATTTATTCTCTCTTCCTGCCAGCTCCATCTATCCTTCCTCCTGCCTTCCTATTGGCCAGCTCTTTATCAGACCATCAGGTATTTTAGACAGGCAAAGTAATGCAGCTTCACAGAGTTAAACAAATGCAACATAAAAGAATGCAACACACCTTAAAATAATATTCTACAACACATAAGTGCTTGGATCCAGATTATTTGCTAAACAACTCATTATTTTCACTCTTCATTCATGGGAACACTTTAATCATATAATAGACTTCCATTAAATCAATTTGCTTTCCAAATCCTTTATTTTTTTCTTGTTGAAAGTAGTTTCTTTTCATACAATATTTTTGATCATGTTTTTCCAATTTTAAGAGTGTTTTACAGTTTCAGTACCTTTTTTAAAAAATATAAAACCACTTTTTGTATTTCAATATATTAAGTAGCATATAAATCTTGGCGAAAGAGTCTAGTTGTAGCTGAAAGTTTTCATGTGTCCCACCCGGTCTGCAGCCACTCAGACCCAAGTAAACACACAGATGCTTATATTAATTAAAACTGCTCGGCCATTAGCTCAGGCCTACCACTGACTAGCTCTTACACTTAAACTCAGCTCATTTCTGTTAATCTATATGTTGCCACATGTTCTGTGGCTTTACCTGTGTGCCATTACATGCTGCTCCCTAGATGGCAGGCTGGCGTTTCCTCCCTCAGCCTTCCTCTTCCCAGAATTCCCCTTGTCTGCTTATCCTGCTTATACTTCCTGCCTGGCTACTGGCCAATCAGCATTTTATTTATCAACCAATCAGAGCAACACATTCACAACATTACAGAGTGATATTACCCATCATCTAGTAATAAGGTATTTTCTTGGCTGCAATTTGACTTTGTATATCTTACAGCTGGTAAACTACTTTGGTCTTGGTTCAGAGAATATGAATGCTATTATCCATGGTACCACAGGGCATAAGAATCCTATCTGATCCTCTGCCCTGCCCACCTTATGGAGAGTGTGCAGTGTGGAGCTAGAATGATGGTATAAACACAGTGGGTTTGGTCAATGTGAGGAACACCGTGTCTGTGGAATTTATTGCAGGTAACAAGCTAGCTTTCTCTTTTTACTTAGAGATAGATTTCTGCCTTTATAGCTGCCTGCTGCAAACATAACCCTGAGAAATTGCCAGGATAATGAGAAGCCAGGGTCTTGCATTGCCTATGTACACTACAAAGTATATAGGACATTATTATGACCTTCTAGTATTACAAATTCCCTTTTCAAATAAAGATACATACAGAACTGTAGTGTAAAAGACATAAAAGTGAAAGTTCATTGTTTTTTATTGACATCAGTCATTTAGCTGAGAGTGAGTTTCATAAACACTCTTATTCTTGGGTTTGACTCTTAACCAACTTCGTCAGCTTCCAATGTTAATGGTGAAAAATTAGGCCCATGGCAAATATGCTGGTAGCTGTCGATAGTAGTTGATTCAGTATTAAAAAAATTCCTTTTCTACATTTACTTTATGGTCATTAAAAATCCTTCCTCTATGAAAATGATAAACAAAATTAAGTATCAAAATTTGTGAAGCTCATGGTATTATATTCAAACAAACACCACTCTAGCAGAAACTACATTCTGTAAGATTAAATGTATATCCTCTTGCCTCATTGTATGGGCTGTATATTCTCACATATTTATATGCTTTGGAAATCAGTTTTTAGTAACCTTTCTACTGTGTACCAACATTTGTGGACACTACTGAAAATATTTACTAAATTATAGAAATGTATCTAATCTAAGAGCAAAAATATTTTTGTTCTAAATATGACAGTTTATAGTTTATAACACAATGTATGTGTTTGCTACTGACTGTAGATTTATATTATTATAGTTGAAGACAGGCAGTACTGTATTTCTACGTTAAGTATTTAAACTATAGTGTTTCATCTTCATATACTTTAATGTTGGAAAGCTCATAGGCATGTGTATATGTAGAGGTACACATATATGTATCTGTATAGATTTATGTATTTTTTATGTATAGATAATAAAAAGTGTCTCAGGAAGCAGTGAGGAATCTAAGTACTGAAGATAACCCATAGTGACCTAGGCAAGTGACTGTGGGGAAGGGTGTGTAGAATGCCGAGTCACAGCCACTCAGTCAACTTTGAGAGCTGTGTTGTTCCAATAGGGGCAGCAAAGCAAGCGAGAGGAAGCAAGGAGTGGCCTGCACATGGAACTGATTGCCCGTGAGAATAAACACAGCCTCAGAGCTCACCTTGGTGCCTGTGTGACACTTAAAAAAAAAAAAAAAAACAACTTTGTCTCTCTGTTGTATTTTTAAATGTTACGAGAAAGTATCTTTTGGGGCAATAAGACAGCCATTTTAATTAACCAATCTAGGGAATCACAGAAAGAAGGGATTTTCATTTAAAGCTCTTCCAGCTTTTTTTTAAAAACTAATTCTCATATTAATAACTTAGTAGTTGATGGAAATCATAGGCCAATGATGACTATAAAGGTTATCCTATTTTTAGTTGAAAATCGATTTTTCCTACAATATATTCAGATTATTGTTTCAACTCCCAGAGCTTCCTCCTAGCTCCTGCTCATTTTCCCACCCACCCCAATCCACACCCTTTTTTTCTCTCATTAGAATACTAACAGACATCTAATATAATAAATAATGGTAAACAAACAAACCAGAATAGGGTAAAAGAAACATACAGGTCTTCTTTTGAAATTCTGGAATTATATTTATATTCACTTTTAGTATTTTCAACTATTTCAAATAACTTTTATGTTTTCCACCTATTTCCAGTTTACTGTCATAAGTTTACGTATGGAATGCCATTTTCAACACATCACATCACACTTCCTTCATCACCCCAGAGTAATATCGTTTTTTCTTTTGTGCTTGTTAAAAATAGGAGTGCTCTAACAAAATCACACTCCAAGGGAATGCTGAGGTAGAACTCTCTGAACAATACGCCTTGACACATCTAAACAGCAAGAGTGCCTGTTAGTAAGGTTGGCCGTTTCCTTGGTCTTTATGATGCTGGTCTCTCATGTTGATTACCTGATACATATTTGTTTATTTCAGCCACATAAAATAATACATGAAACATATAATAAGAAAAATAATGCCCTTCTAAAAGTACACTCATGCAAAATTGGTTATGTAACTATTGTGTAACACTTGAGTCCCATATAATGGACTTACAACACTCTCTAAGGGAGCAGTGTCAACTGAGCCATGAAAAACAAGCAAGTGATTATGGTTTTCATGGCTTTTTTCATTTTGCTTCTTCTGAAAGAACTCCTCTATATCAAAATTTCACTCACTTATCAGACATAAAACCACCCAAGGCCACTGTTCTTTCTTGTGATAACCAAATGCAACGTACACGTTTACTAACATTACAATTTCACTAGATAGTATATTTGATGAATAAATTACCACCACTTTTATCTTTATGGAAAGTGTACTTTATTGATGTGTAGTCTCATGAGATGTGAAAAAAATGTGCTCCTAGATTAACGAAGTTTAAAAATATTTCCAGTTTAATCCCATTTATGGACATGAATTGTACACATATAAGTAACTTACTGCTATCTGTAGTTTTACAACAAGGATATATTATTAACCAAGTATATCCCATTATAAAATTTTATTTGGCAGAATTCTATTTCTGGAAGACACTCACTGGAAGATGCTGAGGCACATGTATGTTTCTGATATGTTTGCCATTATGGGAAAACAGATTTTCTTTAGTTACCACCCTATGTGCAGTAAAGTCAAGCATGTTTCAAAACAGAAACAAAATAGATGAAGGGAAACTTCCTCATTAGCTAAGTAACATTGTCTTGGTAGCAAGCACCTTTACCCACTGAACTATCTAAAGGCCTGATTACAAGGATTCTTAAAGCATTAGTGAAATTTTTAGTACCAAAATGCATCTGTCAACATTTATTTTTAAGGCATGAGATTAGAAAAACATATGGTTTTTAGGGATATATTTTTTTACATATGTAAAAATTGAAAATTATGTTTTAAAATTACTTGGCTAAAAGTTATTTTAATGCAGTCTACCCTGAATACCATATTTAATAGTAAAGCCCACCTCAGGATTTCTATAATGTAATCTTATTCCGATCTCTTTTCTTTTGTCATTAGCGCTTAATATCATTTTTTTTAAAAAAAAACATGATTCATTTACAAACTTATGTTTTAAAACATCTTTTAGTATCAGCAGGATTCATGATTGTTAGATATTGTCTGTTCTGGGATATTATCACACAGTAGATGCTAATATGCACTACTTAAAAGAAAGGATTAATCCTATATAGTCATTATAGATATTGTAGCTAAGTAATAAAATAATATTGATTGATCTCAGATTTGGTTGCATACAAATATTTCACCTACTTTCTAACCTAATTTTCCCCTAGCATTTTAAAAGACCAAAAGAAAAGGGATATATAGTATTTATCAAAAACTTTCTCCAAATAAATTCTCATTTTAAATTTGGGTGCATAGAGAATAATGAACGTTTTGTAAAGACTGGGAGTTATATAATGCCAACTGTTTCAAGGAAGAGAATACGGACTTGGCGATGTTGTAAGAACAAGGTGGTAGACGTGTTGCAATGTCACCTGCAGTAGCTGATGCCTGAGCTTCGAAAGCAGCCTGGGAGCTTCCTAGCCACATTTTGTACACATTCCTTAACCTTGTAGAATTGGCCAGTGAACCCATGTTTAAAGATAGTTTATGGCACTTGACAAAGTAAAATCATGCTAACTTTGTAAGCCAAAGCTGCCAGGTCTAGAAGGCATATGGGATCAAGATCCACTTTTGTCTCTACAAACAAGAATTAAAATTAATCTTATCCTCACTGAAGAGTCACTTTTGAGATGAGATGGGATGGTTAACAAAGTAAGTTTTGGTGTTAAATGCCAAGCTGGGGACATTTATTATGACCTTGACAACTTGTTTTAGATTACCTGATAATGTGGTAACAAAAGAAATGGGCCTTGAGTAAATAGAAATATAGTCATTGCTATGCTTCCTCACTCATGATGTCTGTTCTGTTTCTATCTTTATTTATTTGACAATGAACTTTTATCTATGATTGTGTCATTAATATGAATGCATTCTTTACTTATGAAAAGAGGAAGCTATCTATAGGAATTTGAAAAGAGATTAATGGGAAAAATTTTATCATGGAATGCTTAGAAAAGTCTTAGAAAACTGCCAACAAGTGATTACAAAGAAGAATACATTGACATGAGAAATGGTGAATGGCTGAATTCATGTCTGATGTGATCTTACATTTGTTTTCTTTCCAGACATGTCAACAAGTCTTGTCAACACTCTTATCTCTAAAAATTTCAGATTGAGGGTTTTGTTATTATACTGATGATTTTACTAAATCATACTCAAGAGTCAGAACTGTTTATTTACCTTCAGTTCTTAAGATAAACAAGTGAACATTGCTTAATGAAAGAATTTTATCAGTCTCACTGAATTGTAAACAGACTGGATAGGTGTTATTTAAGTTATACACAAACAATCATGCCATTTGTATATTTTACAATTTTAAAATTTATTCTTTGAGAATTTACATACATATTTATTTTGATCATATCCATACCTCCAAATTCTCCTGGATCTCCTTCTGCCATGCCCCTCCCAGCTTCTTGATATATATATATATATATATATATATATATATATATATATATATATATATATATATATATATAATTGTGATTCTCTCTAATAACCTCTGACGAAATGAATGGTGAGTGTTGCACTAATGAATGGGTATAAGGATAAGTATTTAGAAGATAGTGAAATACTTGCCGGGTGGTGGTGGCACACACCTTTAATCCCAGCACTTGGGAGGCAGAGCCAGGCGGATCTCTGTGAGTTCGAGGCCAGCCTGGGCTACCAAGTGAGTTCCAGGAGAGGCACAAAGCTACACAGAGAAACCCTGTCTCGAAAAACCAAAAAAAAAAAAAAAAAAAAAAAAAAAAAAGAAGAAGATAGTGAAATACACTATTAATTTAGCAAAATGATGAAGTTTTCCTCTAGGGTTAATGATGTCTCTAGCTATGAGTTCTTTGCTAAGTTTACAGCACCAGGCATGAATTCCCTCCTATTGAATGGACCTTAAATCCAATCAGATTGTTGGCTACTTCAAGACATTAGGGCCACTACTGTACCATTGAACATATCTTGCCAGGAAAGTTGTTATTGTAATCAATAGGATTTATAGCTGGGTAGGACCATAGATAACCTTTCCTCTTCAACAATCTGCATAGAACCTTCAACACTGTGAAGACTAGTCATCAGTGCAGAGGCTTCCATGGTAGTACCAGTTGTTCAGAGGGTGTCTATGAGATCACTACAAATAATATAAGTTATTGACATTTCTCTTGGTTGCTGTCATTACTTGAGGGTAAGATACTATTGCTGAACATGCCATATACTCCTGTCACAGAACTTGAAGAAATCATTTGAACTTTAAAATGTAATATTAGTAATTTATCCTTAAAATATCAATATTTAATGTAAGTAAACAGAAATTGATTTTTTCTGCAATTTTTGTTTTATTTGTATGAAACAAATTTTCACCAATTTAACAGCTTCAAACAACATGGAGTCACTCATTATTTTGTAGATCATAAATCTAGCCTAGATTGGGAGCGTTCTCTGATTAGGGACTTCAGATAGGAATCAAAGTCTACTTTGCATCTGAACTCAGTAGCTTTGGTTGTAGGACTGAGTTACAGATTGGGGCTCCTGGAATTCTTTACCTCATGATTCTTCTACCTCAGAGCCAATTAGGAAGCGTTTTGCTCATATGAAATCCATCTAGTACTTTAAATATTGGACTTGAAGAAAAGCTTTAGATATCCATCTGACTATATAGTGAATCTAATGAATAGATAAATGTTTTGATTTACACAAAAGTAAACTAATTAGTAACTTACTAATTAGTTAGTTATTATTACATGATGTCCAATAATGTTTACAGTTCCACTCATACTCAATTGGAGAATTAAACAAAGTAAGTGTATTTGACAGCAGAAATCTGGGAATAAAGGGAATACACCCAAGCATTCTGTCGCTATAGCAGTGAAGTGGTTGATTTGTGAAGATAGAATGTTGGGAAACAACCACTTGGCTTTGTCACAAGGTATATTAGTCTTTTTTTCCGTTTCAATTAGCCCAATACTACAGACTCTGTATGTTAAAAAGAAAAGTAGTTTTCTTTGTTTACAGTTCTGGTCCAAATGCAAGGTGCTACATCACATGGTGGCCTTCTTGCACACTGAATGTTGAGGCAACAAAAGATGTTGTGTGGAGAGAGACAAGGGCTTATGCATGTGTTTGTCTGTTTGTATGTCTGACTCTCTGCCTGCCTGGCGGCACTACTATTTAACATGTGGGCTCCATCCTGATGATTTTCCCCAATTCTACTCACCTACTCAAAGTCCACCTCTAGATATTATTGTTAATTAAGGTTTCCATTCTCTTATCACCTGAAAACTCAGACTTGAGCATATAGAAATAAATTTAATACTTGTAATTGATTGACATGTTAATGTAAAATAGAATTAAGCAGTGACAAATACCCTAACAAGGAGAATTGAGCTATGGTATCACCACCACAAGTTCTCTTTATGGCATTGTCTTTCTCCTATGCCCCTTTACTTAAGTCCAATAACAGACTGTCCTCTTGTCTTGGACAGTAATGAGAGGACAATATGGATTTATACTTTAATGTTTAACCTTATTTTGTAATATATTTTTAATAATAAAATTAGCCACACTATATTGCAAACTAGATTGCAGAATTACCTCTGATGAAGAGAAGAATTTGACCGAGTTCATCAGTTGACTGAATGTATGGGAGGGAAACAAATGAGACTCTATGGCTTTCATCCTGGCATATTGGATCAGCAGTTATAAACTCAAGGAAGCTGTTTTCTTGAGAAAGTTGGGTGGGTAGGGAGGTGGGATCTGGAAGGTCTTGAGGAGGTGGAAAAGACTGGAGAAATGTCCAATAAGGTGGAAGGTTGCTGTTTAGGGGGGAGTTGTATTATTCAAACCTAGTTCTCAAAAGATATTTCAGGATAGTTATTTGCTTTGGATGTTAGAATAAAAATGATGTAAAATTGAGGACATTATACTACGGAAGGAAAGTACACAAAAAACCCCAGACATTTTTACCTAAGAAATAGAATTTTTGCTATGAAAGATGTAGAAAAATAAGAAAAAAAAAGAGATGAGAGGTGAACCTTTGGCAAGGACATTTTTAAAGAAAAGTTAAGCATTGTTTAAGGGAAACAAGTGATTGAGTGCCAGCAAAAAGGGTGATAAAATGGTGTCTTTGTAATTGCATTTTATGCGAACTACAAATATTTTCTTTAAAATGTATATAAAGACCATCTGATTAATATTTTTTGAGAATCAAAGATTCAACAGGTGAAAGGCTAGTTAGTGCTTAGCAACATTTCCTTTAGTAGGAAAAGTAGCCTTTAAGAATCGATGGAGAGCTACATTTCCTGAATTAGACATAGTTACACAAAGAAAGTGCGGAACCCTGCGATGTATATGATCAGTGCTGATATTACGAAGTTCTCTCTGCTGTCAGGTAAAAAGCACTGCAAGGGCAGACTTTGAGTTGCATCATCATTGTCCTTAATCTGTTGAGCTGCGTCATCATCGACCTTATTCTACAGCCGGGAACTGAGCCCATAGAAGTGGCTGCTTTCTCAAGTTAATGTAGCACTCTGAATAGAAAATTTAGTTCCAGGAGTCTGTCTCCAGATTTGGAAGTTTTAACTCATCTTCAAAACTGCCATTCAAATTTTTGTTGCTGTGTTCTATAACTTTTAAAATAATAATAGTACTGTTTGGAGAAGTTATATTTTATAATATAATGTTAAAGAAAAATACTATTTTAGGAAGGCTGCAAAGGTCTTCTTAAAGTATTATTATCTATCTTTTCAGGAAAACTGGTCATTAGCAACATGCTTTAATATCATTAGCTATCCAGAATGTAGAGAGTTTTTGTTAATATCAGGAGTAGCTATCATTTCTATAGCTGGCAAACATATCTTTGAAATGATCAACCTTGGAGCCAACACATTTTATTCATGCTAAGCTACATATCTATGAAGATCAATTATATTAACATGAAAGTTGTATAAGGGAGGATGAAAGGACTAGACCACAACAATGACGTCAGGAGAGAAGAATCTGTTACTTGGGTACAGGATTTGACAACTGACAATGGAGAACAGAAAATATATTACTTGCCTAACTCCATCATATTTCTATGTAAGTGTTTTTCTCAGCTAGCCTACACAAAAAGATAAATAGGGAAAACATTTAGTTAAGAGAAATGGAAGCTAGGTTATGAAATTTACAAATGATCTGCATGAGGCAAACTGAATGTCAATAGAGTTACAGACATTAGGTTAATCCATATGCCAAGGTACAGGGTTCAGTTCTGGTTGGTTTGGGATATAGATGTGAATATATGTGAGTTTGAGGGGTAGCTATGTGCTTATTATTTATTTATTTATTGCTTATAAACAATGGCCACTACTAATTCAGATTTGAAGGTTGAATTTTCCAGAAAGAAATAGTTTTGAAATCTTTAGTCTAAAAATAAGCAAAGAAAAAGAAAAAAAAAAAAAAAGAAGTTCTTTGCTTGGGTTTCATTGTCAAACTAGAGAGAAGAGATAGGACAAAAAAAATCTGCTCAGAACTAGGATTTTTAAATATTTTTGGTTCATGGGCACTTAGTTCTTGTTCAGTTTTTTTTTTTCCATAGTGCACCAAGAAATAGCTCATCAATTTTCATTAAGTAGCTGAACATGAAGTACAAAATAGTGCCATAGCAGGCCTCCAAGGGATATCAACCAGCACAGCATAGCAAGTTACAATAAGACTAGGCACATACACTCATTCAAGGCTGGATGAGGCAACCCAGCAGGAAGAAAAGAGTCCCAAGAGCAGGCAAAAGAGCCAGAGACAGCCCCAAGTTCCACTATTTGGAGTCCCCAAGCTGCATAACCATATCATATATGCAGAGGACCTAGCTCAGAGCCATACAGTCTTCATGATTGTGACTTCAGTGTCGGTGAGTCTCTATGAGCCCCACTTAGTTGATTCTGTGGGCCATGTTCTTGTGGTTTCCTCAATCCCTTTGCTCCTACAATCCTTTAAAAATGTTTTAAATAACAAAAAATATTACTAAAAATTCACTAATCTTCAGAAGTTAGGTGCCTTCACTAAACATATATAAATAGCTAATATGTTCTGCTTTCAACACAAATCTTTATTGACATGGGAATTAGCTTTTGTGTCTGTAGCATATGTTTTTATGTAGCAAATGCATTGAAAATTGAGAAAATGCTGGGCAGTGGTGGCACACACCTTTAATCCCAGCACTTGAGAGGCAGAGGCAGATGGATCTCTATGAGTTCGAGGCCAGCCTGATCTACAGATTGAGTTCTAGGAAAGCCAAGAATACACACAGAGAAACCCTGTCTTGAAAAACCAAAAAAGAAAAATCAAATTTTTAAAAATATGTTTGAAGGTATTATTTTCTGTGTACTCTGTGAATGTAACTTAAACTTTTGTGAGTAATGCTTTGCTTTTAAATACGGACAGACCATGAACTCTTTAAACACAAAGGACTTTTTCGGGTCTATTGTATCTTACCTTGTTAAACTTATCCTTGGCAATCATTCTGCATTTCTTTATGTTTGCACTTATTTTGGAAATTGATGTTTAACAATGATGTTTTATTGCAAGATTTGTATGATAGTAGGGTTAGGATCACAAAAACTCCAATTTCAAATTCTGCCTCTCACTGATCTGTTTGTTTACTCTCTATTCATTCAGCTGGCAGGTATTGTTGAGTTTTTCTGGAAATTTCTTATGTTGTTGAGAAGTCTGAATGCAATCCTTAACACATAGGAACATTTTTCTAGGTTTTCATTTTGATCCATGATATAGCCTTACCTCTCTTTGATCTTAAAATAGTAGTTCAATAAAATACTAATAATGTACTGAGAAATATAGAGGCACAGATTTTAAATCCCTCTGTTACACTAACTTGAAATTTAGTTCTGAATTCAGAAAAAAATGTGGATGCATTTCAAGTTAATTAAACAAGGTCCTTTTGCTTGGTAATGAAAATACATATTTCAAGTGTTTGGTTGCTTCTGTAAGTAGGTGATATATATTTAGACCAGGTATTTATTTCATTTGGGTGCCTCATTAATGATGTTATGACTGCAAGTTAAAGCTATAATAGGTAAATTTTGAGTGAGTTTGCTTATTATTAATACTTTAGTAAGGAGTCTGGCTTGTGTAATTATGCAAAAGTAAAATAAAGATAAAATAAGGTACATGTGTATTTTTTAAATAGCTAAAAAATTTTTAAATATATTAACCTTGCTTATTCCTCTTAATGGAAGCAAATGTGGTTATTTTTTGTCTTCCTTTATTTTTCTAAAATTAACATTGTTCCAAGGCATTTCCAAATATTGTGATTTTTTTAAAAAATATTTTAAACAACTCTGTTTCTTTAGAATATATGATTGAAAAAATGAATAATTATAAGTCAAAGGGTTCTGAAATTTTCACTTAATGTATAAAGCATTACACCATTTTATAAAATAATCTTGGGCCAAATGTCATAATCCCTTATGAGAGTCAGTGTTTTAATGTTGGTATTCCTGAAATTGTAATGATATATGTAACTATCTTTGATTGATGTGAGATTTCATTTATTTATTTATTGTTTATTTATTGTTTTTACATTCTGACCACAGTTTCCCCTCCCCTCTCTCCTTCCAGTCTCCCCCCACCCCCATTCACTCCTCCTCTTCTATTTCTCCTCAGAAAAGGGCAGACCTCCTGTGGATATCAACCAGCTAAGGTATCTCAAGTTGCAGTGAGACTAGGCACCTCCTCTCCTATTAAGGGTGGACTTGGCAATCTGGTAGGAGGAAAGGGTCCCTAAAGCAAACAACAGCCCCCTTCTCCCACTGCTAGGAGACCCACAAAAGGTCCAAGCTACACAACTGAAACATCCATGCAGAGGGTCTAGGTCACTCCCATGCAGGCTCCCTGGTTGTCAGTTCAGTCTTTGTGAGCCTCTATCAGCACAAGTTAGTTGATCCTGTATGGTTTTTTTTTGTTGACCCCTCTGGCTCCTACAATCCTCCTTCCTCTCTTCTTTTTTAAAACACACTTGTAGTATTAGTACAATAAACTGGTTTTGATTGTATAACAAGAGATGCAAGGAAGTTGAGGGAAGTTTTCTTGTTTCTTGAAGTTTTTATGATTTGTTTTTTTCTTGAGCTTTATAAGGCAGAATAATTTAAAATATTTTAATATATTGGTAGTAATTTTGTTTCTGTTATAATTTGGTAATGAGAAAAACATTGAACGAAGTGTCTACTATGGTTTGGCAAAGTTAGAAACTGACTAATATTTAATTGAAATTTGTATTTTGAAAGGAAAAAAATCTGGCATCCTTTGCCATGTTAAACATAGGTGGGTTAAGACAATGCACTCTCATAATTTTATATCTTACAAACTTTTAATAACAGTGAGTTGTATATATGTGATCTTTTTTCTTTAAAACATACAAGAGGAAGATTTACTACCAGGCTTAGGGGAAGGAGATGACTTCTAAAGTATTTCCTTGAACAAATTTTATCATGTGATTTTTTTTTTTTTTTTTTTGGTGATTGAAAGTTTTTTTTATTTTACAATTTAATTTAATTTTACATATCAGCCATGGATTCACTTGTTCTCCCCGCTCCCCGCCTTCCCCCCAGCCCACCCCACATTCCCATCTCCTCCAGGGCAAAGACTCCCCCGAGGATTGAGTTCAACCTGGTAGATTCAGTCCAGGCAGGTCCAGTCCCCTCCTCCCAGGCCGAGCCAAGTGTCCCTGTATAAGCCCCAGGTTTCAAACAGCCAACTCATGTACTGAGTACAGGGCCCGGTCCCACTGCCTGGGGGCCTCCCAAACAGATAAGCTAATTCAATGGATAGGAGGGCCTGATCCAGTTGGGGGCTCCTCAGCTATTGGTTCATAGTTCATGTGTTTCCATTCACTTGGCTATTTGTCCCTGTGCTTTATCCTATCATGTGATCTTTTAATTCTGAGCACCAAGCACTTTATTCCTTCATTAAGTCATATGAATCCTATATGTCTCGCAGAAGAAATTTAGTTAAGAACAAAACAAAGTTGCTAATTTAAAACATAAGAGTTCCCAATATTTCTGTGATTAGTTATGTGAGAAATGAAAAACTGTGTTTCAAGTACATTCATTTGATCAGCCTGCCTCTATGGTACCCCCATGATATACTGCCATGCTGCCTCAACCCTGGGACATAGACTGGAAAAGAGGTAAATGAATCAGTTTGATAGGAACAGTGCAACTCATCAAGGCCTTTCATATGCAAGATCATTTAGAGAGCTATGAGGAGGACCAGTTGTGTGACTGCAGGAAGACAGCAAGGCAGCTCTGGGAGAAATGGAGTCATCATGGCCCTGGCTAGTGGGTAATACAGATACTCCCTCAGAGAATGATCATTTCACTGGTTTTCAAATCCAAGTAACACTTAAATTTTCTTTTTTCATTAGTATAATTTCTCTTACATCACTTTATCTTTTTTTCAACAGTTTAATGACTGCTGGCCCCACTCAGGCCTGAATCAGTAGAGGACACAGACAGTGGCCTCCTAGACTTTTTGGTTTGGAAGGGGAGGTCAAAAAATGTATTCTAATCTGAGCGAATTCCTATCCATTGAATGGCAACTGTCAAACTCGAGAGTGGGTATTCTTGCCTTTTAGCCCCCCACTCTTGGGGATTTTCTTCACTTTACTTTATGAATCTCTGTTCTCTGTGATTTAAAAAACTATGACTGATGTATATTCTATTATAAATAGGAGAATATATTTATCACCATTTAGTAGGAAATATTAATGCAGAGTCTCATGTAAATATACCTTGAGATTAATCCATGGATGAGGCAATCACTCATGTTCCTTTTAGGAGCAAAAGTAATGTTCTCTTGCTGTAAAAATTACTGAAGTCTGATTCTAACACTAGCTCATTTATATTTGTTGGAGAACATATCTATATATCTATCTATCTATATATATATATATGTGATTCTATTATAAGTAACCTTTAGTAGCTCAACTTCTGTTTTGAATAAATCTTAAAATTTATCTTCTCTGATGTGTCTTTATCCCTCCATCTCAAGATACCATTAATGTTTGGCTCAGACATGTGATTTGGCACCAAAAATGCAACTATGGTTGTTCTGAATTTTTTTTTTAATCCATGGAATTTAGGGGCCAAAGGAGACTGTCTATGACTGGTTTTAGAGACAATGAAAATGGAAGTTCAGGCTTTTCTCAGCAATATTCCCTCCCATAAATGTTAATAGTTACATTTAAAAAGTGAGGTGGGAGTAGATGTCATTGGGAGAGAGTTGGGCTAGCTTGTGAGAAGTTTTATGCTGGACTCCTAGCACTGCCTTTCTTGGCCTTATAGCCAAGCCCAAAGATAAGATGCTCTACTGGAAAAAGAAGTTTAGCCTTTATAATAAACACTAATGGTATTAAGCAACATACATTGTGTGTATGTCTTTCTAGTAGAGTACAAAAGAGGAAAGGATTTTTCAGTAACTTTTGAATCTGGCATCAAATTCTCAATAGAGTTTTGTCATTATTTCATTGTGTGTCTTATCTGCACCTAACTGAGGTTTGATCTCACAGAACCAAGTTTTTACTCAATGCCTCTGTCTCATAAGAATATTAACTGCACTAGAATAAGGATCTTGACATCTTTTGTTATTTCAATTCTGTGTAAAACTGAGTAAACATTTTAAAAGAAGGACCCCTTAAATCATGTTGTTGTAATAACCCTAAGTGAAATGTGTGTGTTTCTCCAAGGACTGTATTAGAAGCATAGGGTACTGTAATCAAAAGCCACATTGTCCTTGATACTCCAGCACTCTGCGGGAACACAACCCAGCAAGCCACCCTTCATCCTTCCCCTGAGTTTAGCTGCCATTAACCTAAATGACCTTGTTTGCATACCCAGTGTTTTAATCACTGATGAAATGAATATATTTTATCCTTTTTGTCACAGGAAAAACAAATATATGATATATAATATTTTATTAGGAAAATAAAGAAGCATTTGAAAGATAATTATAAAAATTTTGCTAATGATATTAGTTGTACCATCTAAGGACAACAAAAAAATGTTTAAACACCCATGTAAAACACTTGTAGCCTTCAACACTACAGTTAAGACAGTTCTCCATCGTTGTAGTAAAACCACTACCTAATTGCTAGTTAGCATTCACTGTTATAAATTGTAATACTTATCAATACACGTAGCTTCCATCTTTTACTCTGACACTTCCTCTTGCCGTCTGCCCTTCCACTGTTTACTCTGCCAGAGTGGAAACTATGAAGAGTATGCACACTGGAAGTTAAGGGGATCCTACATTTAGTTCAAGATTATATTAATTGAGCTCAAACTGTGAAAGCCATTTAATGACCTGCCAGTGTTCCATTAATTAGCTACACTGGTCCCAAGTGGCCCTACTCTCTAAATATCCAATTAGAAAAGCCAAAGTTCCCTGGTTCTTCCCGAATCCGTTTTTGCATCCTGGATATTGTTAATTTTTTTCTCCTTGAGGCACCTTTTCTCATGGTAACAGTAAGCTTTCTGCACAATTATTCCGGCCATCCATTTTGTAACAGAGTTTGCTTTGGTAAAGAATGAACAAAACCTTGAAGTTGGCATTGAAGTTAGAAAGGCATTTGTACTTGAAAGCCATCCTGTGAAGACTGGGTTAGAGTTAAAAAAGGAAACTTTGGGCCTGGCCTGGGGCTTGTAAGCGTCTTTAGTAGCCATATGCACTTTACTTTTGGTGTCCAAGGATAGAAGTGTAACAGAGTTGCTACTCCATTCTCTTTTGATTACTCTTCAGTGATATTTGGAGAGAAGGAAAAGGGAGCAGGGAAGAAAGAGAGAGAGAAAGAGGGTACCAAGGAGGGAGAGAGAAAGGAGAAGGGGATTCTAAAATCGTTTGTAAGATAAATAAAATGCATTTTGGAATGCAATAATAATGATGGTTTTCAGTATTTCCTATGTTGGACAAGTTTCTCAGAGAGGAGAGTCACCATTGTATATTTGGGGTCATGACCTGTAAAGCACAACAATTAAAAAAATTCAGAGTAAGCATGTATAACCTGTATTAATATAAAGGTTTTCACATGGCACAAAACACCAAGTCTGTCTACTTAGGCTCATTTGAGTTACGAATGGATTCTCCTATAGTTAAAGCAATGCCATGTTATACAAGTTGTGGGCTAGTCATGTGTGTCACATGTGCTGCCAGTTCTTCTTGTTCATCACTGAGGAAATACATTGTCACAGTTAGTCATCTACATGCAGATACTGGTCCCATATTCTTCAAATGTTTGACATACTTTTGTTTCCTGAACTGCATTTTGTCATTCACAGTGTTATTTCTCTCCCTGGAAAGATGAAGAAACTGTTAAGATGATGAGTAATTTGCACAGGCGTCCAAGTCCAATAACTATGTAATGATTCAGGGTTGCGCTTCCAGTCCCACTATTTTGCTGAAAAGCAGAAATGTCAGCTGAAGTACTTTAGTGAAGAAGGTGATTTTTGTTGGAAATTTCTGCCAAATGTTTGAGAGAGAATTGAAAAACAGTTTTATGCAGTATTTTGCCAAACTAGAAGATGGGTAGGATGTTACAAATCACATGTCATAAAAATCAGAGTCCCAAACCAGAAAAATCACAAACTGGATCTAATCAAAATGAGGGACATAGGAATCTTTTTAAAAAACAGCAACTAGAATTTAACAATATGTAAGGAGAATTATGCCCATTGTAAATTTGTTTCTTAGAAAGCAAAGTATTGTAGCTAGAATTTTCCTGCCTGGCCCATGGTCAGGACAAATCTCTCACCCTCCAGTCCAACAGCCACTCAGACCCAACCAAGTAAACACAGAGACTTATATTGCTTAAAACTGTATGGCTGTAGCAGGCTTCTTGCTAACTGTTCTTATATCTTAAAATAATCCATTTCTATAAATCTATACCTTGCCACGTGACTTGTGGCTTACCGGCATCTTCACATGCTGCTTGTCATTGCGGTGGCTGGCAGTGTCTCTCTCTCTTAGCCTTCCACTTCCCAGAATTCTCTTCTCTGCTTGTCCCACCTATCCTTCCTGCCTGGCTACTGGCCAATCAGTGTTTTATTTACTAACCAATCAGAGCAACATATTTGACATACAGAACATCCCACAGCAAAGTATGTAGCTTCTATATCATCCAGTAGTTGTACTTCTGGGCAATGAGCTTCTAAACCTTTAGACTTATATTCATACAAACCCAATTGTATATTTAGAGCAATGTTTTTCAGCGGCCTCAAACTGGAAATGATGCAGATGTCCCTCAATAGGAAATTTTTGTCTGACATCTGCTAGACAGTTGGTTTAACAAACTCTTGTACATCCATACTATGAGACACTTAGAAAAAAACTGCTCCAGGTGGGACACACACAACAGTCCCCATAAATCTCCAGAGAATCATGCAGTGAGTAAAAGCCAGTCTCTCAAGGTTGAATGCTGTCTGGTTCCATCTGTAAATCAGACATGAAAAGACAAATCATGGAAAAGGAAGGAAGATTAGTGGGTGTGAAGGCTTACAAAGGGAGGGCACCGAGGGAAGTGCCTATGTCTATAAAAATGAAAAGGGTCCTTGAAATCCTATAAATGTCCTGGATTAATATCAGTGACCTGATTTGATATTGTACTACTGTTTCTCAAGTGATTACCATTGATTGAAATTAGATAAAGGGTACATGGGACCTATCCATTTTATTTCTTATAACTCATTTGAGTCTACAATTTACACAGAATTTAAAATACCTAGGAAATTACAATAAGTTTAAAATGAGAATATCTCAGGTGTAATATATCATTACCTTGAATATTCATTCCCTCATTTAATCTTTGACTCATTTTATAAATGTTATAACATTTTGGTTTTTGAAAATATGAACTATGATTTCTTTTTGGCATAAAGATGTCTTTTATATTTCAAAAGAGTACATATATTCATACAAAGACAATCTTCTGATACTTTTGCATGTTGAAGTACATTAATACCATTGGAATATCTCAAAATGTGAGATTGTTTTTTTCTTTTTTGTGAAGTTCTTGAGAATTTGTGCTATGTATTTTGATCATATTCACCCTTCCTTCCCTGATTTCTCCCAGATCTGCTCTCCTTCCATATCACCCAACTTTGTGGCCTGTTTTTGTTTAAGCTATCAATTTCATTTTTTGGATGTGTGGCTTTTGACTGGACCATAGTTAATTTACCAAGGGTCGTACCTTAAAGAAAACTGAGGCTCCCTCTCACAGCATCTTCCAGTCCCCAGCAGCTCCGCATTTAGAGACAGGACTTCATGCCTATTTAGCCTTTGCAAGCTGAGAGTTTTGCCGTGCTTGAGCTTGTACAGGTCTTATTCATGGTGTCACAACAAATGAAGATTCATACGCACAACCTGCCCTGATGTGATCAGAAAACACCATTTTCTTATAACCATCCACTACCTCTGGACATCTCCCACCCCCCTTCACAATGGTCCCTGAGCTTTGGGGGGCAGGGCTATGATATAGGTGTCCCGTTTATGGCTGGTAATTCTACAGGAAGGATAATGATCAACACAGAGACCGACAGGCAGAGAATCAGAGACTGGGGGGGGGGGGCTCTGGACTTCCATAACTGGTTTCCCAACAGAGCATCTAGAGCCTGAAATGGTGATGCTGATGGATTTGTGACAAGTGTTTTGTGTTTGTTGCAGGTGAGGTGATAAATGAGGAAAATCCCGTTTGGAGCTTTTTCCACTCTCTTTTATGCTCGCCAATATTCCTGTTGTCAGTGTTTGCTGAGCCTCAGGAGCCCTTACTCTCAGTGTTTGTGTGTTCTCTGCCATTTTTAATCAGGGACCCCAGTGAAACTGTTCTGTGTTCAAGGGGTTACGAGATAAGTGGAGAGTCACTCTAGACTGAAAGGCTCTCAGTACCTAAATGAAAAATTTCATTCAGATCATGAAGAGGAAGGGCAGATTTGTGAGAATACTCACAGGGCATGCTAAACAGGTCACGGTCACTCTGAATTTCTTATAACTAACTCAGCATGTTTAAATACTGCATCTTTCCTACACTGAGCTTTTTAACATCCAAGCTTTGTCGTGCTTCCAGATATATGCAACACTCAATAGTCATAAAATTCAGATATACAACAAGATTTGCAGTTAATCAGTGAGTAAGAAAATGACTTTGGGAATAAAGCTTTCATATTCTTGGTCAAATGATAATTCCAGAGTGATTTAGGGAAATAGCATGAGGAAAATTTTGTAAATAAGTACGTTGCTTGAGGTCTATTATCTTCATTGAACCACATTTATTTAAACATGGTAAAATTGAAAATTGCCATGAAAGGGCAATTTTGAAAGGGCTTGGAAGTATAATTGATTAGTTTACTTGTATAGATGAAAGAATATGCCTGCCATGATTGAAATTATCTGGACTTGATTTTCAAAGTACAAAATTATTTGAACATTTCTCTCAGGAAAATGTGTAGCCATCTGTATCGGTATGTGATGAAACCAACAAGAGGTAATGATGGAGCAGGTCCTTCTCAAGACATTGCCTCAACTCATACAGATTAGAGGCTGATGAGGTGGTGCTGATCTCACAACCCCTCAGTTCTGATTGCTAAGATTGCACTATTATCATACAATGATTCCCAGAACCAGGGATTCATTTCTCATAAGCGCTTACAGAAGTGGCAAGGTACTGGGGAAAAGCCTATTTACACCAGTTGGCTAGAGAAAGTAGGATTCTATTGCCTTACCTATCTTCACCTCATCAGTCCTTGATATACTTTGAAAGGAGTGTTGTTTACCAATCACATATTGAGTAGCAAGTTCTTTTCTCTCATCGTTTTTTTTCCTTTTATTGAAAATAGATTTTTTTCTCATATTATATTTCCTTATAATGGTCATTCCTCTTTCTTTTCCTCCCAATTCCTCTCTACCTCCCCATGCATCCAGGTCCACCCCTGTTCTGTTTCACATTAGAAAATAAAAACAGGCTTGTAAGGGATTATATTAAGATAAAATATAGTAAAATCAAACAAAAACTAACGCATCTGAACAGGACAAAACAAACAACAGAAGGGAAAGAGCCCAAGGCCAGGCCCAAGAAACAGATATAGATTCAGAGACTAACTAGTTCTCACTCTCACATAAAAACACAAAACTGGAAACCATAATATAAATGCAAAGGACCTGTAGGTTGAAAAATGAAATTAAAAATACACAAATCAAATACATTTAAATTAAATACTAAAAAAGATAAAATTGAAAAAATTTAAAAGCCTTGACATGACATTATGAGAGAAGGGCCATCCAAAGATGCTGCTGAGTTCGTGTTCTGTGGCCACTTTACTGCTAGGCATGCAGCCTACCCTTAAGATTAGTTTCTTTCACCAGTGAGACTACCTGGGAGAAAACTAAATTTTCCTTTGCAAGTACATATCAGTTGACCATAACTTCTGAGTTCGTGATAGAGCATGTGTGCACTTCTCATTTCAGCCTTAGGACCCCACCTGATGCAAAACCATGCAGCCCCTGTGCATGCTGCCTCAGTCTCTGTGAGTGCCTATGTTCATCAATCCTAATGATTTCAATGCCCTGTTTTCTTGATGTCCTCCACCACTTCTGGATCTAACACACTTTCTGCCTCCTCTTCTGCAGGATTCTCTGGGCCCTGAGGGAAGAGATTTAATGGAGACATCCCTTTTAGTACTAAGTGTTTTAAAGTTTCTCATTGTCTGTAATTGCATTTATTTTTATTTTTCTCTTGTTTTCTAGAGTATCAGTCTGTCTGCTATCTGTCTGTCTTTCTGCCTGCCTGCCTACATACTATCATCTACCTACATACCTATCATCTATCTGTCTGTCTATCATTTCACATGCCTATCATCTATCTGTCTATCTGTCTATCATTTATCTTTCTATCTATCTATCTATCTATCTATCTATCTATCTATCTATCTATCATCTATCTCCCTACCATCTATCATCTACCTCTCTCCTCTTACACTTAACAATGGTTAATGTGGAACCATATCCTCTCAGTGAGGTTTGTACATACTAGCATGTTTCCAGTTGGCATCAGATACAGGAGATTTGAAGGGTGAATCGGTGATTTTTTTTCTTCAGTTCTGGAAGTCCAGATGCATTCCAGGGCCTTGCACATGGTAGGCAAGGCTCCACATCTTAACTTAGTCACCTAAAATAAAGTTTGTCTTTATTTTAGACCCACAGGCGTCATTCCAATAGGACACAGACTTTATCTTTTTAGCTATCAGAAACATTTACTTCCAAATTAGACCCCCAATTTATTCATATCCATGGACAAAACTTAGAAAATACAACCTAATATCAGCCTACACAGTAATAAACACCTGCAGAATTCCTCACATTGAAAGATGGTTCCTATGGTGTGTCTCAGGCTCTGCATTTCCCAAAGGTGATCATGAGAAAGAGATCACTGCCTGGATTTTCCCATCAGCTGGGACGTCCTGTCTTATTTTCCACAGAGATGGTTCTTGCTTGTCAATCTGCCCCTCTCCTCTTCACAACTTGTCATCAGAGAGGTTGAGAATTATACTCACCCCATTTATATTCTTAACAAATAGTATATTCCAAAGGTATTTTTTGGTTAAACAGAAATCGGTGTGGAAGGGGTTTATTATTACTGTCAGAATTTCAAGAATCTGTATAATAGTTTGGAATATTTTAGTTGTTTATTAGTTTGATATTAAAATCTAATTACACCTTTCCTCCCTTCGAGGTCTCCCATGTGCCTTTCCCCTCAATACTCTCTCAAATTCATGGTTTCTTTAATTTTTTCTTTAGTAGTTATTGTGTCTGTATGTACACACACCAGTCTGCATAATGTATAATGTTATTTGTATGTTTCAGAGGCTGACCATTTGGGGGAATAGGGTCATCACTACTATTGATCAAAAACTTCCGAGAAGTAGATGAGTGAATTTCTGCTTTCTCTGCTTGTACAATCAGGGCACAGAGTTCATGCCACTTTAAAACTATTACCCATAGTAAACAGGTATACTAATCTTCCATCTGCTTATAATGGTGAGTCTGGCTGTTACAAAAGTGATTATATTTATCCATGAGTATATGGAATGTATTTTTATCAACTTGGGAGTTAATAGGAGCAGAGGAGTAAAAGTTAACAAAGCTTAAGGAAACTTTAACTAGATTTATTTTAGATATACTATGCAATCATCAAGACTCCAACTGGATAATGTCTAGTTTCTTTATTTGATATAAATATAAATAAATATGCAGGAAGCTAGCAGTTCCCATCCACAGATAATGCTATTTGTCTCTGATCTCTGCATAATATTTAATAAAGCCAGAGTCATATTTTAGTTTTTAAATATGCAACTGTATTTCATATTAATAAGGTATTTAAAAATTATAGTAGTTATATAATATTTTATTATTTAGTTTTAATAACTTAAATATTGCAGTGTTATCTACTGAAGTTATTTTTAATATAATCTAGTAGAAACACTTTTACTTTTAGCATTTTTTAGTGTTGATCATATTAATCATTGGAGTTTAATTTGTGTATAGAATGAAAGATGGAGTTCTAAAGTAGTTTGCAGAGTTGATTATCTCAGTGTTTCTTTCAAAATGACAGTTTTCCTTCATGGTGGTTTATGAGGGTCTATTATCATACATAGACTGCGTCAATCTTTTGGATACAGTTTTTAGATATTCTATTCTTTGGAGAATTTGATCATTATTAACAGTTTTTTAAATACTGTAGTTTTCAATACTCTGTGGCTCAAAGAACGAGGGTCTTAGAAAATTCTTTTTATTTTTTATATTCTATTTATAAAATGAATTCCAAGAAATTCGTTTTCACACCTGCTTTGTCCAAGTATCTTACTGGCTTCTTCCCCTCCGGTTCCAAATGTTTTTCAATTTCCTTAAATCTAAGCTAATTTAACAAAAGAAAGTCTTCATGTCACTATATTGTTTTCACTTAAGTCTACCCATTTAACTTCTCCTTTGACATAAAGCAAAATAATTCTCATGAATGTTCTGTATATGATAAATATAAAAATAAATGATATTTTTTCAAGTTAAAAATAAAATGATTTTTAATTGAGAATGGTATGGCTTTCCCATCAAATATTTTAAGTGATCATTGCCTCTCTGACTAGAATCATTTAGTTGTTCATAATATTTTTTATTTATTTATTTTTTTTCGAGACAGGGTTTCTCTGTGTAGCTTTTTCCCTTTCCTGGATCTCGCTCTGTAGACCAGACTGGGCTCAAACTCACAGAGATCCGCCTGACTATGCCTCCCGAGTGCTAGGATTAAAGGCATGTACCACCAACACCCGGTGCTGTTCATAATATTTTTAAATAATTATGCACACACATATATTTAAATAACAATATAAGACATAAAAGAAATTTTTTGGAGAACATCCTCAGAAATTACTGAACCAAGGTAATTACCATCTTTTCCAATTCTTTTTGTCCTCTTCATATTTGAATAGAAACTATGGTTTTTAAATCCTGTTTTTTTTTTTTTTTTTTTTTTTTTTTGGTTTTTCGAGACAGGGTTTCTCTGTGTAGCTTTGCGCCTTTTCCTGGGACTCACTTGGTAGCCCAGGCTGGCCTCGAACTCACAGAGATCCGCCTGGCTCTGCCTCCCGAGTGCTGGGATTAAAGGCGTGCGCCACCACTGCCCGGCTTTAAATCCTGTTTAATGGTTAAGCATATATAATTAATAATTTGACAACCTTTATATAAAATCTTTACTTTGTTTACTTACCAGTCAGACTATATTCAACAAGGACATCATTCTAGGTCATCTGTGGTATTCAAAATAAATTTATTTTGATGAGTTTAATCTAATTCAAAGAAGCACTTGTTCAACATACAGAATATATTTGTGATTATTTTATGTTTGTTTGTTTGTTTGTTTTTGTTTTTCGAGACAGGGTTTCTCTGTGTAGCTTTGCGCCTTTCCTGGGACTCACTTGGTAGTCCAGGCTGGCCTCGAACTCACAGAGATCCGCCTGGCTCTGCCTCCCGAGTGCTGGGATTAAAGGCGTGCGCCACCACCGCCCGGCTAATTTTTTTTTTTGTTTGTTTGTTTGTTTGTGATTATTTTAATAGATCAAGAATGACAAAGAAACATTCATATTTTAATCAAGCCATGGCAGATTAAATATCAGTGTGTGTTCAGTGGATTTTTGAACTTTCAATAATTATGTAAGACACAATGCCACAAGACAAATAATATCTTATTTAAACAATGTTTTAAAAACTATATCATATTGTAAGGGGTTATATTTTTTTTAAAGAAGTGGTTTACATAGTATTGAATATAAAGGTATCAGGTTTAAACTTCTTATTTGCCCATATGTGGGAAATGTGTGGTCTGGGCATTTTCCATTTTCATGTGGCTAGGTAGGCATGTTGAAATGAGAAGAAGTCCCTTGTAGTCACCGGGCCAGCTGTCTACTCTCAATCACTGAATTCATCTCGGTGAACACAGTGCTGATTTTCTGTATGAGGTCCATATGTGCTAACTTTAAAATCTATATTGTCCAATAGAGTAATTTGAGAACATTGACTTTTTATGAGTCCTGAGTATGTAATCTAAGGTTATGTATGAGCATGCATTTGTGTGTGTGTGTGTGTGTGTGTGTGTGTGTGTGTGTGTGTGTGTGTGTGGTTTAAATTTAAGTTAGGAACAAAAAACTTGCAAAATTTTTTGGAAATTGGAAAATTTGGAAATTTATCAGTGTTCTTCCTTTTTGTAACATTACCATTTTAAATAATGAGAGTGGAAATCAATATAATGAAAATAATTCAATACTTTAAATTAAGATATAGTTTTAATTATATCCAGGAAAATATTTAAAGTAAGTTGGCTAGCATTTAGTTGTTTGTTTGTATATTTGTTTGTTTGTTTGTTTATTTTGGCTAGCATTTATTTTATCTCTATTAATGGTCAAATTAATTGGTATAAATATAAAATGAATGAAAATCTGAATAAGATGCCAGAGAGAACATTAAAATTACCTAATAAAATAGACTTTAAAATTAGCTTTTTCTGATTGCCGTTTTTGAGCCATCTGTATATTAATGAAATTTAGAGACATATAATCACTTCTTGACTCATTAAGTATAAACTATATCCTCTTATCATTTTCTTTAGCCCATATGCACTCTAAATAGGATGATATATGCCTGTTGAGAAACAGTCACAACAGCAACAGAAAATGCGCATAAACACAGACTTTCCAATAAAATCCTAATCATAAGTCCTTCTGAGACAGCCAGTTGTTTTATACCCAAGCACGTCCACATTTAGAGAAAAGTTTAAAATTTGAAATTGGAAGGAAGTGCTGAAAGGGGAGTTTTAAAAATGTCTCCTCAGTCTTCCTCTGTGGCTCCACCAGAACTATTTCTGCCCTTTGAATGGCAGGAAGGGAAAATATGAGCTCTTATTCATCACCACTCCTATTTCTATTTTGGATGACCTGATTCAGAAATAATAAAATAATTTATCTTATTTTTTATGCCATACTGCAGTTTTCATATTGATTCTAAGTTAGAATGGGCAAGTGGTTTACAATTGCGCTTATGATATTACAACATTAGAAAATAAAAATCAACTTTTAATGTATCATTGTATTTTAATGGTATCCCACAAGGTACAGAACTCCATTGCCAACATTATGTCAAATACTAATAAAAAATAATTTGGATTTGTATATAATCACTTTATATTTGTCATAAACTTTACCATGTCTACTTGACCTCAATTTAGAGAATTCTGATGAAGACATTTTATAAAAAGTGCATTCTCTAGGCATTATTCATCTACATAATACTATTTTAGTCATTTTCATTGCTTTTAAGTTGGCTGTGTTTATAAGCTTGTTTCTTTATTTTCTGTTACTAACTTAAAAATATCAAGTTCTACAACACAATTGCATTATCATTAATAGCAACAATACAAGAAGTATATTTTGAATGAATTATTTGACCCAATTTATATTACATAAATTTTAAGAAAAAACACACTCTCGTTTTCCATTCAATATGTTTTTTTTCTTTTTCTGAGTATGTCTTCACAATTTCTGTTCAATAGTTAGGGCAGTTAATGTTGGCATAGGCTATTTTGGGAATAAGTAAGAGACGGCTCAATAGTATCAAGCTAAAACTCTATTGGAAGATAACTCCTTAAAAGTAAGCCTTGAGTGCTTTTGGTGTCTAACAGATCTCTCAGCTCAGTGTCATTATTTTGATGTTTTAATAATGTATATTTGATGATTGTAGGATGACAATAATAGGTTCAGTTTCCATTTATGTGGTTGTGTTTGGGAAATTAATGATTAATTTCTCCTCATAGCCATTATTAGGCCGCCTCAAGAGCTTGTAGCATAGGGCAAGGCCTCTCGTTCTTGTCCTCTGATTGCTGGAAATGGCTTGGCACAGACTGCTTTCAAGTACAGCCTGACCCCATTGCCCTGCTTCCCTTTTCTGTCCTGCCCTCCATCAGTTGCTGAGATGAGCTGGTTCTTTCTTATTGTCTTTTTTTTAAGCGAATGCTTACATTGCTAGATTTATTTGTAACTTGTATGCTTTTCTTTGGTGTATTTCATGATTTGATAGCATCTCCTTTAGGTAAATCTTCTTTAATCCATAATTGACTTTCTATGGAAAATAATAATCTATTCATGGAAAAAATTTTACTCAGCTGTGCTTAGATTGCAGGATAACATGAATCTGCTCACATGAGAAAACACAGGGAAGAGTTTCTCAAGGTCTTTTAATTTGGCTGGCTCCTTATCTAGGTCTAATGGTCTTTATTAATAAGAGAACATGTGTATTCCTGAAACAGTTTTATATGTAGTTGATGTTACCAGTTATTGTCACTTTTATATTTGTCATAAGTCTGGCAGAAGCTGGTTCCAGTCTCAACATACTAATACTTTTTTAAATGTTGAAATTACTCTGAAAATTTCAACAATAGCAGAAGCAAAAAGCAGTCCAGGATAGAATGAGAAGGTTGGTAGAGAGGAAAGCTGTAGACAATTCTGAAATCATGGTGACCTCTTTGCAACTGAATCTCCTCATTACTGTCGAAGAACCAGTCCTTTCCTTTTCTCTGGACTTGTTTCAATTATCCTGCCTGGAAAACAGAAGGGATGTCAGCAAAGCAGCAGTAGCCCAGAGAGTTGACAATAATCCCAAAATGTAGTAAGGCTCTTCAGCGTGAAAGCAAGTGCCAATTCCTTGTTACACTCAGTAGATCAAATTCTATAAAAAGGCCTTCCTCTGTGTGGAATGCAGTTTTGTTTTCATCTAGGAAGCAGACTATTAATGATGCTTAAATTCTTTCATACACCTGCATGGATAGCAACATTGAAAGGATTTTAAAAGTGGTATACTTTCAGATTGGTTTTTATCAGGATGTATATCCAAAATATAAAACAGTGCTCCAGAAAATCTTGAAATTAACTGTGTTGAATGAACATCCTTTATTATTCTGTATGTATAGCTTCCTGTATGGTTAACAGACAGACTTGAGGGCTGAGCCCTGGCTATCTACTTACCCATAGGGGGCCTTATACTGTGCAGATAATTTCTGTTTATGTGCTTAACAGAAACTTGAAAGATTGTAAGTTTCTGGGTGTTGTTGTTGAGCTGTCTTTATTGTTCATTTGCTTTTTTCTTCTTGTAGCCAGAGGGGAATAACATTGATCAAAATTCAAACATTTTCTGTGAAACTTTCCTAAGTAAATTTCTCAATTATGTACTCTTGGAATGGGATCAACTGCACAAAAGGAGGAATAAATCACAAGACATTAATGATGCTTAGGTATTCCACTATGAACTGGTATAAAGACTTGCAGAATGAGTGTTCCTGAAAGGGTTAAGAAACCACTATGTTCAGAAAGGCATGGTAAGGTTTGAAGAGGCATATGGCTTTAGGGAGTCTCTAAAGACCATTGCTTACCATCAATTTTAACTCAGTTTTAATGTCTATTGTGAAAATTATGGTTTTAATTCATTGAAAGTGATCTAAGTAAATGAAAAATATTTCCTATCTTTAAATCACTTGAAACTCTCTTCATTCATTGTCATGAATTGTCTTTATCTCTGCCTTTTATTTCCTTGTAAATTAGATAGTATATATCAAAGGAAAACTCTTGACTATATTACTTGTGTTATCTCTGAGTTTGAGACCATCCTGTTCTACTGATTGAGTTCCAGGACAGCCAGGGCTAAAAAAAAGAGAACCTGTCTCAAAAAAAAAAAAAAAAAAAAAAAACCGAAAGAAAAGAAAAAGAAAGAATTTCATTGTTGATAGTAAAGTTCCTTCGACTGGACTCTTGGAGCTCAGCCTGGTACTTGGCTGTGGATCTCTGCATCTGTTTCCATCAGTTACTGGATGAAAGCTCTATGATGACAGTTAGGGTATTCATCAATATGATTAGCAGGGTAGGTCAGCTCAGGCACGCTCTCCATTATTGCTAGTAGTCTAAGCTGGGGTCATCCTTGTGGATTCCTGGAAACTTCCCTAGCACAGCTTTCTCCCTATCTGCATGATGTCTCTGTCAAGATATGTCTTTCCTTGCTCTTCAACTCTGTCCCTGTTCCAGCTCGACTGTCCCATTCCCTTATGTTCTCATCCCCCATCCCCTACCCACTATTGACCCACACTTCCAGTTTACTCAGGATATCTCCTTTATTTCCCCTTCCCAGGGCAATCCATGTGTCCCTCTTTGGGTCCTCCTTGTTAGCTAGCTTCTCTGGAGCTGTGGGTTGTAGGCTGATTATCCTTTGCTTTACATCTAGTATCCACTTATGGGTGAGTACAGCCTTGATGTGTGTGGGGGGGCGGGGGGTTGGACCTACCTCAACTGATTGTAACAGGCTTTGCTGACTCCCCGTGGGAGGCCTTACCTTTCGGAGAAGGAAATTGGGGGTGAGTTTGGAGGAGTGCTAGGGGAAGCAGGGGAGAGATGAGAAGGGGATCTGGGGTTGGTATGTAAAATGAATAAAATTTTTCTTAATAAAGAAAAAAACCTTATAAAAAGTTCCTTTGGAGTCAGATATCTGACTGTACCTTTGGAAAAATTCCTCATATGTATATATAATAACAACAAGAGCTCAAATAGGTTGTTAGAGATTCAAATTACACTTCACACATAAAACATCTTCAACAGATGTGTGTTAATGATTTGAAGAGGAAGAATCTTCTATTTAATACTGACCAAGATGTTTTGCTTTTATTTCATAGTTATACATACTCTCAGGTATTATGCAAATCCAACTTAGAGATCCTGTCATGAAATGAAATGAAAGACATACAAATAAAGCCTGATATTTATCTTCTTCAACAGAGATTTTTTTTTGTCAAGGTATAATTGATCCCCCCTTGAACATTTATTATGGATTTAGGTACCTGTTGCCTTTTAGAGACACTGACTGTTATATTTCAGAATGTTTGTGTTTTACCCATAACTTAGTGAATTAATGAATGCAGGCACTGATTTTTGTAGCAACAAACTTTCTGGAATCATGTGTACTGCATCCTGCTATGTGAGAACTTTGATATGGATACAATCATAGATATATTGTGTCTTCTGAGGGTTTTGTTGAGACAGTAATCCAAAGTTGTCATATGAACCTCATGAGTAAATGTTCGTATGTGACATGTCCTGAGATACACTTCTTGGTAACCATGAATCTGTGCCAACTGGTACTTCATCTCCAACTGCCATTTTGATTCTGATGATGTAAATAAGGCAATGGAAGAGTCTGTTATATTTTCTTCACTGACAAATTTTATGTCTCCAGATGTTTAAAATGCATTGTCTTAGGTCCAAGATAACATGTGTCCTCAAAGATAAGATTAGGATAAATCATTTCTTACACATTCAAAATGAATCCTAAATACAAGAGATCATCCATATGGTTACACGGGAATCCTGAGCAAACTTTGAAGTATACTTAGCATTAAATCCAATGGCTTATGACTTCCTATTTGAGAAATCATATGAAATAATACAGTCCAAAAATTAACTGCAAAAGAAAAAAATCAGCTAATTTTTCAACAAGAAAATAAATGTAACC
Source organism: Peromyscus eremicus (assembly GCF_949786415.1). NCBI lineage: Eukaryota > Metazoa > Chordata > Mammalia > Rodentia > Cricetidae > Peromyscus > Peromyscus eremicus. The sequence continues at coordinate 8,233,261 of NC_081418.1, read as the reverse complement.
TGCCAAGAAGGAATGCTGGATATTCCTTGCCTGGTTAAATTGAGTAGTTAGTTAACCAACATCCATAATGAACATGGAAAAACTCGAATTATAAAAGACGCTGCAGCTCAGCCAGCACATTGATGCCAAGCTTCCAAAACTTTATGCACAGAACTCAGTGATGTGGTTCCTCGACATCTGATTTTTATGACGTATGACATAAAGATTTTTTTTGTTACTTTAGGACATTAATTTTTGTTATGTTATTTTTGTGCATGATAATAGAAATAAATATGTTACCAATTCTTTTACATTCGTTTACCCAATAGTTTCTTTGGGAATAGAAAACAGTTTGTGAAAATAAATTTTTGGACAATTGCAGTTAGGCACACTGGTATTTCTACCAAATCAGCAATTTCTGTTTGATGGCAGTAGTTAAAAGCAAAACATTTGGTCTTTTCACGGTGTCCCAAATTTCTTGGACATTTTGGTTCATGACTTTGTTGACTTTAGTGTTTTCTTTGACTGATGAATCTATTTCTTCTATTGTATCTTCAACGCTAGAGATTCTTTCTTCCATCTCTTGCATTCTGTTGATTATACTTGCATCTGAAGTTCCCAATCGTTTTCTCAGATTTTCTATTTCCAGCAATTCCTCTGTTTGTGTCTTCTTCATTTTTTCTATTTCCCTTTTCAGGTCTTGGACTGTTTCCTTCATTTGTTTCATTGATTTTTCTTGATTTTCTTTCAGTATTTTATTGTTCTCTTCCAGGACTTTTTTGATTTCTTCTAATTTGTTTGCCCTTTCCTCTAGTTGTTTACAGCGTTCTTCACATTTTTTTGTCTTTTCCTCTACACGAGCCTCTAGCTTCTTCATGATGATATTCATAAGGCTATTTTCTTCTGCTTCTTCCAATTTCTGATGTTCAGGTCTAGGTGTTGGAGGAGGGCTAGGGCCTGGTGATGGTGTATTGCTATTCATTTTGTTGTATGTGTTTCTGTTTTGACGTCTGCCCATCTCCTTGTGGTTCGTTCTTGGCCTTATCCGCACACTTGGTTCAGACAGAGCTGAAAGATTCAGGAAGTCTCTCTCTCTTGTCCAGATGGGAGCTCTCTTGTCCAAATTGGAAGTCTGGGGCAGGATGGGAGCTCTTGTTCAGAAGGGAAGTCCGGGGGAGGATGGGTGCTCTCCTCTCTCTCTCTTTCTCTCTCTCTCTCTCTCTCTCTCTCTCTCTCTCTCTCTCTCTCTCTCTCCTCCAGATGGGAAATCCGGGGCAAGATGGGAGCTGGGGGCCAGCCTCTAAGTCTCAAGAAGAGGCTTGGTGCTCGGGCGGATGGGCGTGGGGTCAGGGCGTGGAGACTGCAGGGTCTGCCAGGGGTCTTGGAGAAGGGGATCCTTCCCAGTGGGGCTAGAAGGGAACTTGCCCAGTGACCAGAACCTGGGGCAAAGTTGGACAGGTCTTCCCGAGTGGCTGGTGCCCAGGGATGGGGTTGGGGGCAAGTTAGGGGACTCACCTGTGCTTCAGAAGGGAAGTCCGGGGCAAGATGGGAGCTGGGAGCTGGGGGCCGGCCTCTAAGTCTCAGGAAGAGGCTTGGGGCTCAGGCGGATGGGGGTGGGGGCAGGGCGTGGAGACTGCAGGGTCTGCCAGGGGTCTTGGAGAAGGGGATCCTTCCCAGTGGGGCTAGAAGGGAACCTGCCCGGTGACCAGAACCTACGAATAATAGGGGTAGAAGAAGGAGAAGAATACCAACTCAAGGGCACAGAAAATATATTCAACAAGATCATAGAAGAAAACTTTCCCAACTTAAAGAAGGAAATGCCTATGAAGATACAGGAAGCCTATAGAACACCAAACAGACTAGACCCCCCAAAAAAAGTCCCCTCGCCACGTAATAATTAAACAATTAAACATACAGAATAAAGAAAGAATATTAAGAGCAGCAAAGGAAAAAGGCCAAGTGACATATAAAGGCAAACCTATCAGAATAACACCCGATTTCTCAATGGAGACTTTGAAAGCCAGAAGGTCCTGGACAGATGTAATGCAGACACTAAGAGACCATGGATGTCAGCCTAGACTAATATACCCAGCAAAACTTTCAATCATCATAGATGGAGTGAACAAGACATTCCATGACAAAGCCAGATTTAAACAATATTTATCCACAAACCCAGCTCTACAGAAAGCACTAGAAGGAAAATTCCAACCTAAGGAAGTCAGATACACCCTCGAAAACACAGGCAATAGATAAAGGCACAGCAGTAAACCCCAACGAAGAAAAGTACACACACATCACCAAAAAATAACAGGAATGAACAATCACTGGACATTAATATCCCTCAATATCAATGGACTTAATTCACCTATAAAAAGAAATAGGCTTACAGAATGGATACGAAAGCAGGACCCATCTTTCTGCTGCATACAAGAAACACATCTCAAATTCAAAGATAGACACTACCTAAAAATAAAAGGCTGGGAAAAGACTTTCCAATCAAACGGTCTTAAGAAACAAGCGGGTGTAGCCATCCTGATATCCAGCAAAATAGACTTCAAACTAAAATCAATCAAAAGAGATCAAGAAGGGCATTACATACTCATCACAGGAAAGATCCACCAAGATGAAGTCTCAATTCTGAACATTTATGCCCCAAACACAAGGGCACCCACATATGTAAAAGAAACATTATTAAAGCTTAAATCACATATAAAACCCCACACATTAATAGTGGGAGACCTCAACACCCCACTCTCACCACTGGACAGATCCCCCAAATCGAAACTTAACAGAGAAATAAAGGACTTAACTGATGTCATGACTCAAATGGACTTAATCGACATCTACAGAACATTCCATCCTAACAAAAAAGAATATACCTTCTTCTCAGCACCCCATGGAACCTTCTCTAAAATCGACCACATACTTGGTCACAAAACAAATCTAAACAGATACAAAACAATTGGAATAACCTCCTGTGTTCTATCAGACCACCATGGTCTAAAGTTGGATTTCAACAACAACAAAAACCACAGAAAACCTAAAATCTCATGGAAACTGAACAATACCCAACTGAATCACCAATGGGTTAAGGAAGAAATAAAGAAATTAAAGACTTCCTAGAGATCAACGAAAATGAAGACACCACATATCCAAACCTATGGGACACTATGAAAGCAGTACTAAGAGGGAAATTCATAGCACTAAACGCCCACATAAATAAGCTGGAGAAATCTCACACTAGTGACTTAACAGCACACCTGAAAGTTCTAGAACAGGAAGAAGCAAAGTCTCCCAGGAAAAATAGATGCCAGGAAATTATCAAAGTGAGAGCTGAAATCAATAAAATAGAAACAAAGAGAACAATACAAAAAATTAATGAAACAAAGAGTTGGTTCTTTGAGAAAATCAACAAGATAGACAAGCCCTTATCCAAACTAACCAAAAGACAGAGAGAGAGCATCCAAATCAACAAAATCAGAAATGAAAAGGGGGACATAACAACAGACATTGAGGAAATCCAGAGAATCATCAGGTCATACTTCAAAAACCTCTATTCCACAAAACTGGAAAACCTAAAAGAAATGGATAATTTTCTGGATAGGTACCACATACCTAAACTAAATCAAGACCAGATAAACTATTTAAATAGTCCAATAACCCCTAACAAAATAGAAACAGTCATTAAAAGTCTCCCAACCAAAAAAAGCCCAGGACCAGATGGTTTCAGTGCAGAATTCTACCAGATCTTCAAAGAAGAGTTAATACCAATACTCTCTAAATTGTTCCATACAATAGAAACAGAAGGAACATTACCAAACTCCTTCTATGAGGCTACAATTACCCTGATTCCCAAACCAAACAAGGATACAACAAAGAAAGAGAACTACAGACCGATCTCCCTCATGAACATTGATGCAAAAATACTCAATAAAATACTGGCAAACAGACTCCAAGAACACATCAAAACAATTATCCACCATGATCAAGTAGGATTCATTCCAGGGATGCAAGGATGGTTCAACATACGAAAGTCTGTCAATGTGATACACCATATAAACAAACTCAAAGAAAAAAACCACATGATCATCTCACTAGATGCTGAAAAGGCATTTGACAAAATCCAACACCCCTTCATGATAAAGGTCTTGGAGCGATCAGGAATACAGGGAACATACCTAAACATAATAAAGGCAATTTACAGCAAGCCAACAGCCAACATCAAATTAAATGGAGAGAAACTCAAAGCAATTCCACTAAAATCAGGAATGAGGCAAGGCTGTCCGCTCTCACCATACTTATTCAATATAGTACTTGAAGTTCTAGCCAGAGCAATAAGACAACATAAGGAGATTAAGGGGATACAAATTGGAAAGGAAGAAGTCAAGCTTTCCCTATTTGCAGATGACATGATAGTATACTTGAGCAACCCCAAAGATTCCACCAAGGAACTGATACAACTTATAAACACCTTCAGCAACATAGCAGGATACAAGATCAACTCAAAAAAAATCAGTAGCCCTCCTATATACAATGGACAAAAAAGCGGAGAAGGAAATCAGAGATACATCACCCTTTACTATAGCCACAAATGACATAAAATACCTTGGGGTAACACTAACCAAGCAAGTGAAGGACCTATATGACAAGAACTTTAAGTCCCTGAAAAAAGAAATTGAAGATGATGTCAGAAAATGGAAAGATCTCCCATGCTCATGGATAGGCAGAACTAACATAGTAAAAATGGCAATCTTACCAAAAGCAATCTACAGATTCAATGCAATCCCCATCAAAATACCAACACAATTCTTCACAGACCTGGAAAGAATAATACTCAACTTCATATGGAAAAACAAAAAACCCAGGATAGCCAAAAGAATCCTGTACAATAAAACAACCTCTGGAGGCATCACGATCCCTGACTTCAAGCTGTACTATAGAGCTACAGTAATAAAAACAGCTTGGTACTGGCATAAAAACCGACATGTGGACCAATGGAATCGAATTGAAGATCCTGACATTAATCCGCACACCTATGAACAAATAATTTTTGACAAAGAAGCCAAAAGTGCACAATGGAAAAAAGAAAGCATCTTCAACAAATGGTGCTGGCAAAACTGGATATCAACATGTAGAAGGCTGCAAATAGATCCATATCTATCACCGTGCACAAAACTTAAGTCCAAGTGGATCAAGGACCTCAACATAAATCCAGCTACTCTGAACCTGCTAGAAGAGAAAGTAGGAAGTAGTCTTGAATGCATTGGCATAGGAGGCCACTTTCTAAATAGAACACCAGTAGCACAGACACTGAGAGAAACAATCAATCAATGGGACCTCTTGAAACTGAGAAGCTTTTGTAGGGCAAAGGATACGGTCAACAAAGCAAAGCGACAGCCTACAGAATGGGAAAAGATCTTCACCAATCCCACATCTGACAGAGGACTGATATCCAGAATATATAAGGAACTCAAGAAATTAGACATCAAAATGCCCAACAGTCCAATTAAGAAATGGGCTATAGAACTAAACAGAGAATTCTCAACAGAGGAAACTCAAATGGCTGAAAGACATTTAAGGAATTGCTCAACATCCCTAATCAGCAGGGAAATGCAAATCAAAACAACTCTGAGATACCACCTTACGCCTGTCAGAATGGCTAAGATCAAAAACACTGAAGACACCTTATGCTGGAGAGGATGTGGAGCTAGGGGAACTCTCCTCCACTGCTGGTGGGAATGCAAGCTTGTACAACCACTTTGGAAATCAATATGGCGCTTTCTTAGAAAATTGGGAATCCATCTCCCCCAAGATCCAGCTATACCACTCTTGGGCATATACCCAAGGAATGCTCAACCACACCACAAGAGCACTTGTTCAGCTATGTTCATATCAGCATTGTTTGTAATAGCCAGAACATGGAAACAACCTAGATGCCCTTCAACTGAAGAATGGATAAACAAAATGTGGTACATATACACAATGGAATACTACTCAGCAGAGAAAAACAATGACATCATGAGGTTTGCAGACAAATGGATGGATCTAGAAAAAATCATCCTGAGTGAGGTATCCCAGACTCAGAAAGACAAACATGGTATGTACTCACTCATAACAGGATACTAGATGTGGAACAAGGATGACTGGACTGCTACTCACATCACCAGGCAGGCTACCTGGAAAATAGGACCCCAAGCAAGACACAGGGATCGCCCAATGACAGAGAAATGGAATGAGATCTACATGAACAGCCTGGACATGAGTGGGGGTAGTAAAGGGCGAGGGTCGAGGGAAAGAGAGCTTGGGTGAGTGGGAGATCCCAGCTGGATCAACAACAGAGAGGGAGAACAAGGAATAGGAGACCATGGTAAATGAAGACCACATGAGAATAGGAAGAAACAAAGTGCTAGAGAGGCCCACAGAAATCCACAAAGATACCCCCACAACAGACTGCTGGCAATGGTCGAGAGACAGTCCGAACTGACCTACTCTGGTGATGGGATGGCCAAACACCCTAATTGTCGTGCTAGAAACCTCATCCAACTACGGAGGGATCTGGATGCAGAGATCCATGACTAGGCCCCAGGTGGGTCTCTGGGAGTCCAATTAGCAAGAATGAAGAGGGTTTATATGAGAGAGAATTGTTGAGACCAAGGTCGGATAAAGCACAGAGACAAATAGCCAAACAAACGGAAACACATGAAATATGAACCAATGGCTGAGGGGTCACCAACTGGATCAGGCCCTCTGAGTGGGTGAGACAGTTGATTGGCCTGATCTGTTTGGGAGGCATCCAGGCAGTGGGACCGGGTCCTGTGCTCATTGCATGAGTCGGCTGTTTGAAACCTGGGGCCTATGCAGGGTCCCTTGCCTCGGCCTGGGAGGAGGGGACTGGACCTACCTGGACTGAGTCCACCAGGTTGATCTCAGTCTGTGGGGAAGGCTTTGCCCTGGAGGAGATTGGAATGGGGGGCGGGCTGGGGGGAAGGTGAGGGGGGCGGGAGGGGGGAGAACAAAGGAATCTGTGGCTGATATGTAGAGCTTAATTGTATTGCAAAATAAAAATTTAAAAAAAAAAGCAAAACATTTCTGAGTGTATGTCATTGCTCATAAAAACTATGTAGAATTAATTTTAAAATGATGTATCACATGGGGCTGAACTTAGGCACCTTGACTAAAGGAGTTATAAGAGTAGTGGAGTGGCTTGGGCCTGTCCATCCCCAGCCATGCCTCATCCCACCCCCTGCAATCCCTCATGATCACACACTTAGGAGCAATTAATTGCTTGAATATTATCTAAAGACTTGATCCTTTGATCATTGCTCTTCTCAAAAGTGTACCCCCAAACACTTAGAGAATGGATGAATAACATGAGAACAAAGAACATTGTGGTGGAGAATGAAGATGACATTGAATTGGAAGAAACACTGATCTGGAAGCAGAGAGGCAGTGTGCTGGAGCAGCTTTCAAGCTTGTATCTGGAAGCTACAGCCGAGAGCAACCAGTCATGAGCCTCAGGGTTGGGGGGCATTGCTGGCGGAGCAAGTGGTGATTATATGGAGCTTAATGGCAGTCACGGAACAGCAGCCTCAGCATCATGCCAGGGCCAAGCAGGCGTGGTGTTCCCATTTCACCCGGGAAGCATGTAGGGAACTCAGGAGAGATTCATGAGAACAGTGTTTCTGGAGTAGAGCTTCCTGTGGACTCTTACCTGGCTACTCTTACTAATGAATGCCCTTAGATAATCAAGATTGGGTTTGGGATTCTAAGATGTTGTTTGTTATCTACTGTCATTGCCAATCAATGTGTCTGGTATTTCAAAAAATGTATAAGGGATGTTTGTTACTGAAGCATTTTCCTCATGAATATGATTTAGTACACAGAAAATGAATGGTGCCCCTCTCTATGAGCAATGGTAAATATTAGACTACTTTTGTTTTCTAGAGTATCCAAACCTTAAGATAATAATGCCCCTCATCTTTTATACCTTCAGCACATACAGCCCTGGACTCAGCACACATTGGAAAGACTTCAAAGTTCCTTTATCCATACCACATTATTTTATGATCTAATCGTTCTGCATTTAGTTTCCCATTTAGTTGGAAGCCCTGGATTGTGACCCCCGCCTCTTTGGCTTGATCCTGCCCTCTCTTTAAGATGTCCATCATTATACTATTCTTGGGTGACTTGATATTTCCTTCCTGACCGTGAAATTGATTTTCTATTTACCCCAGATCCATCATTCCAGATCTTCTGTCTGTTGTGCATCCAGTTAGACTAGATACATTCCTGACATTACTGCTATTTATGCCTGCTACCCTCTTTTTGTTTCACTAAAAATAATGAACAAATAGACACTGTTATTAATGTGAGAATGAGACTTTCTCATGATTTCTATTCTTATGATTTATGTAGGTTAATATTTTCAAGCTTGGAATTATATGGTGATGTATATACATTAATCAAATTTTCCATTATTCGTTACTCTCTCCCTTTGTTCTTTCATTACTTTGTACCTTTCTTTCTTTCTTTCTTCCTTCCTTCCTTCCTTTCTTCCTTCCTTCCTTCCTTCCTTTCTTTCTTTCTTTCTTTCTTTCTTTCTTTCTTTCTTTCTTTCTTTCTTTCTTTCTTTCTTTCTTTCCAGTTTGTGTATGTATGTTTATATTGTATGTGTGTGTTTGTATATTCACATATATATGTGAGTGTGTATGCATACAAGTATGTGTGCATTTTGAGGGAGACATTGGTGTATCTATTTCCCTCAACTTTATTTATTTAGACAGGACCCTTTACTAAAGCCAGAGCTCACTTATTAGCTACCCAGACTGGCCAATGGGCTTTAGAGTGCTGCTTGTCTCTACCTTACATTGCCGGTGCTATAGATGTATGCCCTCTCCCTCACTTTCCAGTGGACCCTGAGGATCCAAACACAGGTGTCTGTGTCAAAGGCAGTGTACTGATAGAACTCAAGCTTTCTATATTATTTTCATTGAAATTTATCTTCAAACTGTGTAGATGTGTAATATCTATATATGCACACATACTCTATATCAATCAATGCAATATATGGTACTAAGAGACATTTTCTCATTCATGTTGTGGCTTATAAAACTTGATTGCCCTTTTAACAAGAATAAATGTATGTAGGTATTTTATTTGCTTTTGATCCATGGTGGTTTTCTGGTTCTATTGAGGTTAGCAGGAAGAGGAGCTGTTGTTTCTTTTGGAGAGTATAGTAATTTTACTTAAATGAGTACTGGGATTGTTCTCATTCGGTAAGGCTTCTTTTGTATTGCTGATGTCATTATTCTCATGGTGCGATAACCAAGTAAGTCCCTACATGCCTCTGTAGAGAAAATAATGTGTGTTGTTAAGGTGGTGACTGTGGTCAGAATGACCAGGTTCAGCGTGGTAACATCACTTGCATATCAATGTGGTTATGCAGTAAAACTCCTCCCACCCACTTCTTGGTTCATTTGACATGGGTAGTTGTGTTGAGGAATAAATGAATTGATCCACATAATTTTTTTTGGTTTTTTTTTTTTTTTTTTTTGAGACAGGGTTTCTCTGTGTAGCTTTGTGCCTTTCCTGGAACTCACTCTGTAGTTCAGGCTGGCCTCAAACTTACAAAGATCTGCCTGGCTCTGCCTCCCAAGTGCTGAGATTAAAGGCGTACACCACCACCGCCTGGCTCATCCATATAAATTCTTAGTACAGAACCTGACCTATTAAATATTTGGTCAACATTAGCATTTATATTGATAACTGTATTCATGTTAAGTTGATCACTATGAGTATATGGCATTTAAATTGTACAGTAAGTTACAGAGCTCTTATTTGGATCATAGATTAATGCTATACTCTTGTCTAGGTACATGTTAGAGAAATACATTAGATTTGTTTACAAATTTTATCCTCAAGGCGTTTAATACTTTTTGAAAAATTTTTGTCTCTCTGTACTATTATAATGGTTAAAAGTATATTTTACTTTCCATTTTAATAGCAGAAAATTGGGACAAGATGCTATTTGCTTTGAAGTTCACTTTCAGCAAATGAAATACAAGAGGAAGGTGCCTATATAGTATAACATGATTTCAAACAACACTTACTGTTGTTCCAGCATCATTCTGAGATTCAGTCTGAGTTATGAGACTCCCAACCATATATTTATAATTGATAAGCTAAATGAGTCTGATTTCAGAGTACCATAACTTTGGAAGATAAAATAATTAGAATTATAAAAACTGGGTGAGCCCTGGTTTTTAATTCTCTAATATGAGCTACATTATTAGAGTGTCTATACCTATACAATATAGACCTTCCTGAGCTTAAGGAACTACATGTCTTCTCACCTAAGACCTGAATTACTTTTATCCCTAGATTCTAAAGTATAGAAGAATTTGAGTATCTAGCCTGAATTTTAATTTGTAGAAAGTGGTTGCTTTCACTATATTCCTCTCTGTACCTAACATATTTCTTTATTGTAGAGAATCAAAATAGAAATAAAGCTGTACCAATCTTCCATAGGATTCTCCAAAATATCCACCAGTACTTTTCTTGTTTACTAGAAATTTGCTATTGTGAATGCCCACTGACTGTTTTGACCCTTCTTCCTTGGTACATACTTGAAATTCTGAGCTTTGAAAATGCACATCTTTCAACACCTGATCTGGTAATTGCTGTGTAATCGAATCACAGACTCTCCACAAGCACACACAGTGGAAGCAGTGTTGGGAGCCCGTGAAATAACCTTACTGGTGTTTTAAGGCCCAAATGCATTCTTTATAAGTCTCCTTTAGTTCTAAATATAATGAAAGGTCATCACTTTTTAAAAACCTGCTTCTTATAAAGCCTGTGGTAGCCCTCTTCAAATAAAATTGATAGTAATTTTGACAACATGTCACAGGTCATTAGGAATCTCATTCTAAATATCATCTCTCGTCACTTTCTGCTCCACACCCGCAGTGCCAGTGGGTAGGAAGATGTCCCATTTATTCTTCAGTGACTATAGCCCTCTAGGGTGTGAATTTATTTTGGGATTGCTCACAACATTAGGGAGAATAGAGTTTTAAAAAGTCACTCTTTTCATTGGCAAATCCATGCTCGTTTCTGTGTTGATGACGTAATGCAGGTAAAGCTACATGCAAGACAATCAATTTCTAAAACATAAGAGTAGAGAAAGAACTAAGATTTTTAATTTGCTAATTAATAGTTATTTTATCATGGTATCTAAATTGCACTTGAGAATATATTTACCTCTGAAGTTCCTTAATTGGTTGAACATAATTAAATTCTCTATCTTGATGTTGCTTGTCATTGGTAATGCTTCAACCCCAGTGTACACTTGCCTTGCTTATTTTTGTACCAATAGAACTTTGGTTTTATGCTGATGAGAGATTATGCAAATTTAAATCTTGAGGTCCCATCCTGGCCATTAGAGAGAGTTTCGTTCAGCTGCTTGAGTCCTGTGCTTCTGTCTTATCTCTTGGACTGATTGCTGAAGTCCTACCTTAGAACAAAATCTTTTTTTCATTTTTCTTTGGTATGTTTTATGTATTCATTTATTTGTGTGTGTTGGGGTTTGCCATCATGTTATGATTCATGCTTGGGGGATCAGAGGACAGCTTGAGGCAACTGGCTCTCTCCTTCCACTCTGGGGATCCCTGAGCTCTAACACAGATCATCAGGCTTAGCAGTAACCACCTTTACCTGCTGAGTCATCTTGTCAGCCCTAATTTTATTTTGTTTAAGTTTTTAGCAGTTTAGTCTGGCTTCTCTCTCTCTTTCTAATTTATTATTTAAATGGCTTTTGATACAGTGCTATAACATCAGAAAAACTACCATGAAAGAACAAGTATATTTGGCATTTATTATATTCATTCTTAAAAAGGAAAACATTATTTTCTAACATCTTGGTTGATTTTCAGTATTAGGATGTATTATATATTAGTTAATTTTTCTTTCAATATTGTGGCAAAATACCAAAGTGACTTAAGGGAAGGGAAGGCCTTGTTTTGGCTCACACAATGAGAATAGTCAGTCATCATAGAGCTTGATACAACTAGTCATATCATATCTACAGTTGGGGATCAGAGAGAGATGTAGGCTGGGGTGTAATAGCTTTATCCTTTTTCCCTCTATATTTCTACTGACGCCTCAGACCATGGTATGATTGCACCTACATTCAGCATGGGTCTTCCCACCCAGTGTGAAAACTGAAAACTTGCTCACAGACACACCCAGAAGCGTGTCCACTGGGAGATTATGAATACAGTCACGTGACAATGCAGATTAGCTAAGAATTCCCCATGACAAGGGCACTGTTTCTGTGCATTGTGTGAGTAGCTCTTGGATTTGAACAAGTCCCACATTAAAGGCATTGCTTCTGTGCGTTATGTGAGAGTAGTTCTCGGATTTGATTTGTTAGTCTTCTATTTTGTATTACAGAACTCCAAATGATTAATATTACTTATGGGAAACATTATGCTCTTATCTTTGTAACTAGACCACATTGTCTTGTAATTGCTTGAAAATATTTTATAGATCTTTTGAATCATATAATATCTCATACTAAAAATTATAGTATAGTAGTTCAAATCCCCCCATTAAAATCACTCCATTGTCCTCTAGATGATATCCACTAATATCCTTGTGCCTATGGCATGGAGAACAGCTTTTATATTCTTTGTCCATAATAAGGAATTAACTTGGTGTAATATTCATTGTGCTGACTAGTTTTATGTCTAGTCAGTTGAGAAAATGTCCCACTAGACTGGCCTGTAGGCCAGCATGTGATGTATTTTCATTCATGGTGTAGGAGGGATCAGCCCATTGTGGGTGGTGCCACTCCTGGCCTGGTGGTCCTGGACTCTGTGAAAAAAAAAAAAATCCCTTGCTGAGCAAGACACAGGGAGCAATCCAGTAAGCAGCACTCCTACATAGAATGTTCATCAGCTCCTGCCTCAAGGTTCCTGCCCTGTTTGAATTCTTGCTCTGACTTGCTTTGATGATGGATAGTGATGTGGAATTGTAAGCTGAAATGAACCCTTTCCTCTCAAGATGTTTCTGGTCATGGTGTTTTACCACAGCAATAGAAGACCTAGTTGAGACAACCACCTATGTTCATAGATTCTACAGTGAATTCTTTTTTATTTAACTATTTCTAAAATATGTATATTATAATATTGCTATGTCTTGACATTTCATTTTCTCTGGGGGATGCAAAATATGCTATGTTATATTTAATGAAATAAAATACCACAGCATTATTGCAACTCAAGGAATAATTATGTAGATTGATAGGAAAAGCGTTGTTGAAAACACAAAATGACTTCATAGCTCTGGAATTAATTCATAAATTGCGGTGGATATTTAAATATCTTTGAGATGTGGATCAATTCCCTGTTCTCTCTAGAACTCATAAATACTGCAATTTCTGTTTGTTTCAATGATTCTTCCAAAATAGTACCTGCCTTTCCTCCCCTCCTCCTTTCTTCCTGTGGCTCCTTTGAGCTATCCACGAGCCCTGTCTTTCCTTCCTTTCCTTATTCTTAACAACTGTTTATTGTGTATATATTAGGAGTTAAAGAAAGAAGAGTATTTGCCCTTGAACTCTCTGCTATCCATGATGTCAAGTTACATGCCTTTCATTTGCAAGCAGATGGTTAAAGGAGCCCTTCCATATCAGGATGGTCTGCAAAGGTCATTGGAAAGGAATCCTGGGAAGGGAAACGACTTGGCTATGCTTGAGCCACTGCTCAAAGCAGAAGGAATATGCAGATGAGAAATTATATGAAACCCGGAGCACAAGAGGGAATGCTTGAAGGAGCAGAGTCATTAGAAAATTTCAAATGTCAGAGTAACATATGTACATCTGTTATGTTAGTAAACGACCTGAGGAAGTAGGAAGGCTAGATCACTAAGGGCTTCCCGAATCCTACTGGGAAAGAAGCTTTTCTAGAGGGTACTCTGAACTCAGTTTAAGGGGAAAAAAGACTTAAAAGGAGAATAATTACCTTATAAACTACTGAAGCTGTGGTGTGTAAAATGTCTAGAATGGAGACTACACTAAAGTCAGACACTTCAGTTTAGAAGGTTGCATTGGAAATTACAGGAGAGGCAGTTAATTCAGAAAAACAAATGGACGAGAGGTTGGATTGAGATCTAATTCAATGTTAGAGTGGAAAAGTTTCGGCTGCCATTTACCTTCGTGAAGTGAAGTCCATAAAGAAAAGTAAAGATTTTTGGTTACACACAGTGCAGCCATATACAGGACTCCGAAATACCCACTAAAATAGGGATGGAGACAGGAATTGTCGAAAACAGAGAAATAAAGATGAATTCACTTGGGGACATGCAGGATTTTCAATTTCATTCACTTGGGGACTTGCAGGATTTTCAATTTCATCTTTCTGCAAGTGAATGTTCAGCCAACACCATTTTCTTTATGGGATTGAAGTTGTGCCCCTCTGTTCCTACATTCTTGTTTTTTTTTTAATTAATACATGGCTCTTGAGTTTCTCGAGAATACATCTTATCTATGTCTATAATTATATTATTTTTATATTAATAATTAATTTTTTATATTAATGTAATATTAATTGCATGAAATTTTGAGTATTTTAATGTCTTTATATACTTAGAATAATTCATTCATGGATGAGGCATATAGCTTTCTTTTATTATTTTGTCAGATTTAACCTGCTAATATTTCATTGAGAACTTGAGTTGTTTAGTCACTCTAGGGAAATTTAGGGGTCACCAGTATAGAATTGATGAGGAATGTAAATGACTGAAAGTAAAGTATGCCATCTGAAGCTAAGGAATGGATACATATATATTAATAATATTATGATATTGATGATAGCTTATGCTGTTGAGCTATTTATTCCAGATAATGTTATAAATTAAATATTTACTCTAAAATGTGGCCATGCTTATTTTCTGTTACATTTATTGTAGTTTTACAAGTGAGGATAGAGTGAATTCCTATCAAGGTATATCATATTCCTCAGCACTGGGTTTCACACCCGAATTGTCTCACTTCAGAGTCCATGCTTCAGCCATCACTTACTAGTAATGATTAGATTCCTCTGCAGTTGCCCAAGGAGAACCGCAACCTGGCCAAAGGCAGTGGGAAAGAGCATCTATATCTGCAGACCTCGGAGGGAGGGATTATTTTTAAAGAAATTGTAGCTTTGGAGGAAAAGTAAGAAAGAATTGGTGTTAGATTTTTGTGTCCCTTATTCATAATAAAGGGGGAATGCCTCAATTAATCTTATATAGTTAAGCTATTACAATTTCCTATTACACTGTAAGAGTATACAGTGTCTTTCCATCATGCTCTGTTAAATGGGGTATTTATTTTTCACACCTGAAAGTTACCATTAGTCATGTCCTCCTTGTGAGGTGTATACTGAAGAATGTTAGAGCTGGATGTGACTTTCTGTATTCATGCTCTTTTCTAAGAGGTGAATTCAATGACTGTAGGAGAAATCAACCTGGTGAGACATTAACAGCAGGTGGTTAAGTCAGCTTGATGAAAATGCAGATGGGTGCATTACTGTCATTCGGGATGACACTCAACCATGACTAAGCCAACTGTTCTGGTAGTTTGAATCTGCAGGATGCTTTCCCAGTTGTGTGAAGTGTAAGGTAAGAACGACGTTGCCATAAAAAATAGAAGTAAACCACAAGTTAAATAATCAACTAAATGGACTCGGAATGGTTCTCTCAGCTATAATTTAAAGGATCAGAAAGATGTGAGATATTGCTCTTTAAACCATGGTTAGAGTAAAACTCACCAGTCGGAAGGTGTTGGAACGGCCATAAGGACAGAGGAGAGTATGAGTCCATTCAGTACCCAAAGAATACTCTGCTAGGAAGTTTCTTAGTTGTTTGCATTGGGGGAATTCTATTTTCCCTTTAAAGAATACCAAGTAAATGTCCAGAATATTTATTTAAAATACACATTAGGTGTGGTGGTGCACACCTATAATCTAGCACTGGAGAAGTAGAGGTGAAACAGAAAAAGTACTGTGTTTCCTTCATTTCTCCAAAGATGTGGGGGCTGACATAGTGTGCACACAACGAGCACAGTAAACCTGGGACATGCTTGTTTTTGTATTGGTACAAAAAACCCATAGTCATGAGCTGATTCAACAGGGATTTCTTCTTCCAGGGCATAAGAGAGTCCTCTTCTAGGGCACTGAGATGGTGATCTTGGTTGTCAAGTAGACCATATTTTAGAATCAATTAAAAGGCAAGCTACTGGGAAATCCTGGGAGATTTTCTTAAGATATTTGAAGTTTGAAGGCCAAAGGGGAGGGATCAACAGCTGCCGGTGGCAGCCTAGACACAGGGAAATGGAAGAAGGCAGCTTTGCTTTGGGCTGCTTGCCTTCACTCTCATCAGCGAGGCAATCCACACACTGCAGCTTCATCCCCTCACTGCTCTCAGAACCAGGCTCCACTAACCTTCAGATCTGGGCTGGAGAACTGTGCCTCTCCAGGAATCCTCCAATCCTTCATCCTTCACTGAACGATGGATGAGGACAGCTAAGGGAGCCAACCCAATGGGATGAACAGCTACCAGGTTCATGGCTTCTTCTCTGTGTTCAAATTGAGCCATTTTTTTTGAACTACCCAGAAAACATTGTATAAGCCAATATAAACTGCTCTTTAACCTATGTCCATTCTATTTTTAAACAAGAGCCTTGGCTACCCTTGGCATTTCTTACAATTTATATTTTACCCATTTCACAAACACTGATCATTAAGAGGGCAGTTGTCTCATTTTCCTCACAAATTCTTATACTTGCTCACACTGAGGATGCTCAAAATTTAAAGATGTAAGCTATAACATAATAATATGTTGCCATAAGTTCATATTTCGGTTTTCATGTGAGGAAAAAAAAACAAAAAAAGCAGGAAATTATGTTTCAATTCTAGAACTAAAAAGAAAACTATTAACCTAAAATGGATTTCCATCTTCAATTTTCTTTCGCTGCTTCTATCAGACTTTTGTATATCAAGAAAAAGGAGCTGCAACTGTAAATTATCGTCTTAAGTATGGGAAGGCTCTGAGTGCAGGAATTCTGGTGTGGGGGCTGGAAATGAAAACTGAGGGCAGTACAATTGGAGCAGGAGAAAGAAAGCCTCTTTTCTTCAGCCTGCCGTCTTCACACTGATGCAGGAAGTTGCTGGATAAGGCGTAACTGTGATCTTCAGAGGGTTCATGCCTTCTTTGATTTCAAGAGAGCAATAACCAAATATCCAGCATTCTTTTGCTCTCTGAAATGTAAATTTAACTTGAAATAATGTCAGTGCAAGCCAACTCACTCACTGTGTATGCTAAAATAAAATTAAACTTAAAATTATGAAGGAAAAACCTGAAGTGGCCAGAGCATGGCAGAGAGGGGCAGCTGCTCCCAGTTTTCCCATGCTGTCACAGTTCCAAACCTTTATGCAGCTTCTGTATTGCTGGGGATTGTGATTAGACACGTGAAGGAGCTCACCAGTAAATAGAGCTAAGTTAACATATGTCCTCTTTTAAAGATTTATTTTTATTGTTGCTTACTTTTTTGTGTCTGTGTGTTTGCCTGTGCGTGTGTATGCCATGAATGTGTGGGTGCACATTGGCACAAGAAGAGGACATTGGATCCCCCTAGAGCTGGAGTTAACAGGCGGCTGTAACCTACCTCGCATAGGTTCTGGGAATTGAGCTCAGGTCCTGTGGAAAAGAAGCAAGTGCTCTAAACTGAACAGCCTCTAGCACATACTTCTTTCATTTTTGAGGATACATAAAATTACTGTTAGAGACTACAAAACTAAAATATTCAAAACACAGTCAATTTTAGGTTGCAGTTATACAAAAACATTCAATGTATATTTACAAATGCAGCTTTCCATTATTGTACAGGAATATGAAGAAGCTTGAAAATATGATACTTAATATATGTTTTTGTAACTACATAACTATGGTAAATGACATTAAGAATAGTTATAAACTGTTTTGAAAATAATGATGACTACTTTGCTCAGTATCCTTGAAAAACAACCATTCACATGTGCCAGTGCACATGCATTTGAGCCTAATGGTGTTCTAGTACATTCCCTTCTTCCTTGAACTCTTTCCTGTTGGTACTGAAAAAGCAAATGTCTTGAATCCTCAACAGGCCAATATCATCATTACTCAGGAATGGCTTCTTATAAATTTAGTAGTACCTGGTGATAAGAGTATGAATTGAGTAGTAGTGCCTAATGATAAGAGTATGTCTAGTCCAATAATAGTTTTTTGTCTTTGTAAAATGTAATTATGGAAATAAAATTAAAACTATTGTCAAAAGGTAGAGCTTTATATTGTAATGGTCTTTAATATTAAAATGGACGTTTGATGAAATATAATGGACACTTTCATGCTCCTCTCTGCTCCATTTCTATATTCTACATTTTTAGAATGATTTAATACCTAGGCTAAAATTTAAAGGAAAAATACTAAAATCAAGAATTATACAATTGATAGTTTTATTTTTTATGTTTGAAAATACAAGCCAATTTTGGCATAGAGACTTTAACAAACCATGGGGTATTAGAAAGAAGTAGAACACAAGATCTTTTGCAGTAGTTTTGTGGCCAAAAATTGCAAGCTTATTTCATTCATACACATTTTAACCTTAGTGCTGAATGGACAAATAATACTGTTTTTGACTGGTAATTGCTTATAGTTATAAGGTGCAATGTGATGGTTTGGTATCTGTTTATGGATTAGAATAATGAAATTGGAGCAAATAATTGTATCTATGACAGGGCTTGTAGTGGACAGTAGAATGGTGATTGCCATGTGTGGTGTGTGGTGGTGGAAGTGGGGAATGTAGACATGGTTCAAAGGGTTCAAAGCTTCAAGCAGGCAGTAATAATAAGCTGTAGTGAGCTCTTGTGCAGCAAAGTGACTATAGTTAATAATGCTTTATGTACTTCACAGTGGCTAAAACAGCACAGTTTAAAATGGTCTTATTGTGATTGTTCTTTAAAATTTTCAAGTGATGTGAGTAGGTTGAAGAAATGAGAATCCTAAGCAAATAAAAATACTTTTCAACTGACTGTGATTAGTGTAGGTTTATGAAAATTACACTCAAATACATTTACAAAATATATAAAAAGAGAAAAAATGTAACTTATAATGAACTTTTGGCTTCTTTCATAGATACTATAGTCTCAATAGAGTTTATTTTTCAGAAGAAAAGTTATTGACTACCACTAAGAGAATAAAATTTTAATATTAATAATTTATAGAATCAATAAATTACAGAGTTGGCCAGTAGTTTACTTATGTTGAAGAGCTTGGTATTTCTCTGCCTGAGTGTCAGTAAAATATAGCTAAAGCCTCAAAATTAGTTTAGTGGTTAAAGACATAGATATTTATTTGTAAATGTTACAAAAAGCAACTAAAAATAAATATAAATGTATCGAAAGCTCTTATGTCACAATTCATCTGTTATCTACTCTTTTGCTCACTTCACAGTTTTCCAAGCATTCACACCAAGGGTTGATAGTCATTTATGCATTTATTTGCTCAATTTATTTGTGTGTTTAGTGTGTGCAGGTAAACACATATGCACCTATGTGTGTGGAAGCCTATGGTAGATATTGGATATCTTCCAGGGCCACTTTCTACTTTTATATTTTAAGATTTATTTTTAATATCATTCATGTGTTTGTGTGTTTTTCTGTGTGAGTGTATGCTGCAGATTTGCCCATACCTGTGGAGGCTAGAAGAGTGTGAGCCCATGGGAGATGTATGCTGCCTGACTTGAGTGCTGGGAACCAAAGTAAGGTTCTTTGGAGAGCAGCCAGTGCTCTCCACCACTGAGCCATCTCTCCAGCCTCTGTACATTTATCTTTGAAGTTGGAGTCCCTCCCTGAACTTAAAGCTCACCAGTGGGGCAGGTAGTTGGTCAATGAGCTCCAGGAATGTGCCTGTCTCTGCTCCTTTCCACCCATCTTAAATGCACCGGTTGACATGCCCAGCTTTCTCTGTGGATTTGGCAATGTAAACTAAGGTCTGCGTGTTCCGGGACAAATATTTTATTGACAGCCATTTCCTAGCCCAAAGGTTGATTTTTTTTTTCTTTTTTAGAGATTATCTCCAAGGAGTTGTGTAGTACAACTGAAAAAAATGAATTTTCCTTTCACTTAATTATAATTGATTTTTAGTTTTAGTAACCATATGTGGGCAGTGGGTGCTGCACTAGATAATATAGCTCTTTATTAAACCAGTCAGAAGGCACCTATGAAACTATGAAACACCTATTCTATCAACCTTAACCCTATATACTGTTAAATACTTGCTATATCTTCTTGGCTCTGTTATGTTTTTCCTGATGGCAAAAAGGACACAGCTTTCATAGTATACTTATTTTTTCCCTTATAAAGTCAATGTTTACAATTCTGGAAGTTATTTTTATTATTTTTAATTATGCATTTATGCCTGTGCCATGCATGAACATGTACATGTGAATGTATTTTCTATAAATTCTTGTTAAAAGAAAATCCAAGTGGTTAAACAGAAAAAAAAAAGTGCAATTTAACCACAGAAAGCCCCGGAGTTCAGCTTCTCGCATAGCAGTGTGAGGAGCTCCAGGGATAAGTTAGTTGGTGAAGCTGACAGGAAAAAGAAATGAGACTACTGTTTGAAAAACAAGCATGTTAAAGTCTGTGGGAATGGCCCAGGGACATCCAGCAAATGAAGAATCATTTTTTAGCAGTCTGCTAAATCTCATAAGACTTGAAAGAGTCAGCAACATTTGAATCATGACCTTCTGACTGCCCTCCCTAATCTGTGGATGGAAACCGCAGTCTGTAGTAGACAGCACAAAACACGGGGCTACTTTTCCAGTCAGAGGGCTCTCCTTCTGGAAGAGGTAGGATCTCTGCTCCATCATTTCTCAGCCTGCCTCCAGCTACTTATTACTAAATTTAACCTGGGTATCTTTGTTTCTGATAGGGGCAGCTGGATGTCTTGTCTCACTTGTGGGACATAGCATTTGCCTTACATATAACCCACTAAGAATATTATCATACAGTCAGAGTTTTAGAGAACAGGACATCTCATTAGAGCAGTCTTGATCGAGTGTCCCAATGTGTCCCTGCAAGGGGTAAGCTGTGCTGAAGGGCTAGAAAAGGGGTATTCAGTGTGTCCACCTAGAGAGGGAAGGGGAAAGGAAAAATAAAACATGAAACACTCTTCAAGATCCTAGATTCATCTTCCAAGAGATGTAGGAACTTCGGGGAATTAGGAAAAGAGAAGTAAGGCAACAGTGAAAGATGACTACATAGGGATATTATCATCGCTGAGACTAAATCCCATAAAGAGATAGCTAACTGAGGAAAGACTTGTTTTTCTCCTGGTTCCATTTATTTCATCTAACAGAACAGAGCAATAATGGGAAGCTGCTGGGGGCAGGGTAGATCCCCCAAGAATATGGCCCCAGAGACTCACTTCCTTCACCAAGACCACATCTTTTGCAGCTCTGCCACCTTGCAAAAGTTTATTCGTATTTTCCGTCCCTCACTGGATTGAACTATTCAGTGTGTCCTAGTTCTCATGATTTAATTGTCTCTGGAAGCACACACACACACACACACACACACACACACACACACACACGTGTGTGTGTGTGTGTGTGTGTGTTTTACTAATCTATAGGCACTTCTCAGTCCAATAAGTTGAAAATAAAGATTAAATATCACAAAGCATTGCATAGTTAGCAGAGCGGATGATTTTGGTTAAACTATGATCTAGTTGAACGTACAGGATCATCAGGGTGGACTTCCTGGAGATAAGAAATCTGCTCCCGTTAGTTTCAGACCTTCGTTACTAGATTTTTATGCATCAAATCTATTATTCCTGGTATCCGTGGTGATTATAAGGAAGTATAAATAGCTCATGGGAAGTCAGAAGGAGAACAAGAAATCAAGTTACAGGCAAGATAGAGAGTCAAATTGTTGTCCTTCCGTGACCCGGATCAGAAGGGAATCCAGCAGAAAGAGGAGAGGCAAAGACCCGAGACGGCTGCCTCACGTTACCCCGAGCTCAGCACCAGGGAAGGAGGCATGTGCTGCCAAGAGCATTTGCATTGTCCCTTGGTTCAACACCAGGCCGTGGCTCAGAGGTTCTGTCAGGGAAAATGCTGGCCTGAGAGTGGCAAGTTGCAAATCCTTGCCCGCAAGGAGATGCCGTCAACAGCTGGTGGAGAAATTCTAGCCCAAGGGCCCATTTTCAAAAGTGGAAGTTATAATGAGAGGCAATTTAGGGATGATGGATAGATTCACTGGGGACAAGAACTGCACTCTAGGTCAGTTGGTCTGCTGGAGAGAAACGAAAGAAAAAGACAGCTGGGAGGAGCCCTCACAGAGTCAAAATACGTCAAATCCTCAAGTGGGAAACTATCTCAAGGAAGAAGCCCAAATTAGAATAGATTAAATTGTAAGGAGTTTATGCTATGCCCAAGGCATTCTTGAGAACAGGAGAAGAATCTGATGCTGTTAGTGGAATTAAACAGCTGGTGAAATCCTGAGGGAAATAAAAAGGCCCAAACCTCTGTCGTTCCAGGAGCGTTCTCTGTCTACCCAGACAGTAGTCAATGTGCCCCATTCTGAGACAGCAAATGAATAAGTTCAGTAAAATGAGCTTTTCAGTTACTACATATGTCAATTAGAATATGTTCCAGACAGACAAAATGATGCATACCTATCTAAATTGCCCAGTTCCCAATAACGAACTGTAAGAGTTGAAAAATCAAAAAATAAACAAACAAACAAAAAAACAAAAACTGGAAAGCAAGACTGCTAGTGTCAGGTAACATAATCTGTAAAGAAAGTCCTCAGAAATCCACTAAAAACTACTAGAAATAACACATTCATCAGTTCTCTAGAGTGATGATCAATATAAAAATCCATTATATTTGTCTGCACTTAAGTGAATATCCAAAAAAGATATTAAAGCAATACTATTTATAGTCCCATTAAAAACAACAAAATGGGACTTGGGATATAGGTCAATTGATAGAGTGCTTGCCTGGCCCGTCCTAACTGGGTTAGATGACCCATGCCTATAATCCTAGCACTCTGTTAGTAAAAGCAGGACAATCAGGATTTAAAGGTCATCTCCAGCATAGCATGTTCCAGGCCAGCCTGAGTTCCATGAGACCCAGTCTTAAAATAACAATTAAAAAAAACTCTTAATAATAAAGTGGTGAAAGAAATGCCAAACTATTTCTGGGACAGTGAAACGTTGGAAGACATTAAACATCTAAATAAGTGGACAACAGTATGCATTAAGGGAAAAAAATACTTGTCTTATTAAAGTGGAAGCATTCCCAAAATTCTTCTGCAGGTTTAATGCAACACCTACCAGAATGCTATCTGATTCTTATAAAAATATATGAGATAATCCTAAAGTTCATATGAAATTACAAGTGACAAAAAATATCTAAAATAAATAGAAAAAGAACAAAATGAGAAGACTCCCATATCTTGATTTAAAACTCAGTACAAAGCAACTATACTCAAGATAGTATGATAACATGTAGGCTAGACATAAAGATATCTAATTATAGACTAGTGAATTAAACTCAGGCATCTGTAGTCCACTGATACTTGATAAGAGTGCCAGGACAGTTCAACAGGGACATACTTTTTGAAAACTGTACTGAGACACTACATGCAAACAATGAAATTGGGATTTCACATCTTAGAACTGTACTCAAAATGGGCAAAAGCCTTGAGTATTAGAAGTAAAAATAAAAAAATAAAAAAGTGGGTTTCTGAGGACTTTCTTTACAGATATGCTTAACATGATTAATTAGTGCTGTTTAAGTGGATATATTTCTGGAAGGTGAATTATGTGTCAGCAAAGATGCTGCATAAAACAATACAGACTCCTTCCTGTACCTATGCGTTCAGATGGCAGGAAAGTCACTCAGAAGTTGGCCCACAAGGTAGGCAATAGTGAGAAACAAATATTATTTGTTAGCAGTTATGCTCATTTTAAGACACAGTTTTCCTTTTTGAAAATGAACATTTGACACTGGATAACAACTGGTGTGCTCTTCCCTATGAAGACTGTTTCTACTCTTATCATTTGTTTTCTATAGTTCTTTGTGCAGCGTTTGAGACCTCATAAGCTTTCCACCATCTACATCCATGTTACCATCTCTACTGGGGAATCTTTGGTTAGGTAGCCGTGTTGGTGTAGCTTATGACAGTTCTAGGAATGAGTTTCACAGCACATTTCCTGTACGTCCAGCTCTTCTACAATAATCCTAGTCTTAGGTATGAGCATTGTATTGTAGATGTTTTAGAAGAAAGAATTTTATTTTCAGGTTAAAAACTGCATAGTTATACTGAAATGTCCCATGGCAATCCATAAATATGTACAATTTTTGTGTTTCAATTTCAAGAAGTTTTAAAACTCTCACACTTAATTTACTATGATTTGCAACCTTAAATGATTAATACATATTAAAGCAAATTAGATACTGATAATATTCTGCTTTGACATAAAGATAAATGTTATGGATATTTTCATGGACACAATACAAATGAATGTGATTTGTTGTGGTGCAGAGAACATTATATCATTATAAATAAAAAAAATCACTGCTGTGTTACTAGCAATTGTTATTCTTAGAAAATATAAGCCTAGGGTTCTCGGTAATCCAGTTTTTATAGGAAAGTTAGAGAGCTTTTCCTGTCTAGCGGCTCAAGTACTCAAAACCAATTATAGTCTTTATGAGCACAAAGCAGAATACTGTGGGGCCAGTAAAGAGTAGGCTGAGAGATAATCTCTGTCAAGTTGTTGTGGTCTAAAAGCCAACACATCAACTCTACTCTTAAGAAAGTAAAACTGATGAATATTTCAGTTACAGTTATTTTCTTTCTTATTAAGAATTACCTTATTAAGTTTTAATGGATTTCAGCTAAACAGAGATGGAAAATCAACTTGCCTGTTTTACCACTTCAGGGAGCAGGGGAAGTGCTTACTACTCACCCCACACCCTATGCCTCCCTTCATTTGGTATTTAGCTTGATATTCAGCCTAAGACCATGCATTTTTTTTAATGTTCACGTTATGTGTATCTTCCAGATAGGGATAGAAATAAAACTATTACACTGGTCATGAAAATTAAAATTAATCACATCAAACATTTAATAATGAGAACAAGGGGCATTTCTGGGGCATTTGACTTAGACTGAGAATATAGCACATATTAGTAGTTAGTAATGTTAGAGTTCTAAGATTAACAACCAGAAATATGTGAAAGTGCTTCTGAAAATATAAGATTCATGTGCAGATATAAAATGGACATGAATTAAACATTTTAACTAATGAAAAAATCAATAGATCCTGTGACTGTTTAAAGATAATACAATGTATTTATAAATATACAAAAACTGAAGTGAATTAAAAAATAGATGTAAAACTAGGAATCAGTTCCTATAGCTTGTTAATCAATATTAATCCATATTAAACAGTTTACAGTTTTTGGCAGCTTTATTTTTATCTTAAGTTTGATTCTTAAAATGGTAAGCAAAGATAGAGATTATCTTTCTAAGTAGTTATTACATTAAAATTTCAAAACCACCTATAACATTTCCTTATACTATTTAGGGAAAGTTGAGTATTTCTAGATTAGCTTAGATATTAGCCCTAAGTATTTCATGTCTAATAGTACATCATACAGATTATTATATCAATATAGCATTAAAAGTTTTAGTTTAATAAATGACAGAGAAGTTTTTAAAAAATTTCAGAATGAAAAGAAAGTATCTGTCTAAATCAATGTAAATATATTATACTTTATTTAGTTGGGGTTAGAAGTTGATGAATCAGAGTTTACATGTTTGTGTATAATAGAAAAGAACCATGATTAAGATAAACTTCACCCATAAGGCATACAACAGTACAAAGCTAGAATATTAATTGTAGAACAATGCAAAGTTAGAATATTAATTGTACCATCTATTCTCTATACCACTACAGGCAAATTAATTATTGAATATCTATGTCCCAACTTTATTCAAAGTAGTGATAAGATCTTCCTCCTATGGGTGTTAGAGGAGAAAATTAAACACGTGTACAAACGTGTTCTACAGTATCTATAATAAGGTGTACTTCCTTACTTTTGGACCATTGAACTTCCTGAATGCTTCCTGATGTAAAAGTCTAATGTATGACTCCAGAGATGCCAATCTAAAGAAAATACATCCCTGCCCCAGAAAGCTTCACAGCATGAAAGCCTTGATATTTTGGCTGTATTTTAATAAGTCTGTAGATGAAAAGATTTTGTAATTATCTATGTGAAAAGTGTAATAAGAAATACAACTTCTCAGATTATTTTCTTAGAGTGCTATGATAGAATTCAAATGGAAAATATATGTGACCAAACAAAATTGCAAGACAGCTAAGATTTGGGAAATATAACGATGATGATCATTACACAAATATTACAGACACTGTACTAGATGTTCATACACTGTGAAGAACTCTGTTACAAAACGTATAATGCCTCGTCTTAGACTTTTGGTGGTGGTGGTGTTGCTATACACATTGAAGTACAGCAATTCTTAGGAAAAATTCCACATAATGTCTCATACACATAGTACCTGCAAAGCAAGGGAAAAGAAATATAGCCCATGGCTTCAAATTAATAGCAGCTAATTATTTATTGGTCATTGTTTTTATTTCTCACTTTATGTATGGCACTTGGATGGCATGCACATAAAGTTTCACAAAATTTCCTTCTAGAATCCTGACTAGACTCCTCTCTCACCATGTACCAAATAAAATAAATGAATAAAGTAAAATAGAACTAAAATAATCAAACGCCCAAAGGTAAGACCTGAAGATTCGAAACTGTTGGAGAAAAATGGAAAAAACACTTTAGCTTCTAGGAACAGGCAAAGACTTTCTTTTTGTTAAGACTTATTTTTGAATTTTAATTTTGCTTCTGTGTTTGTGTGTCTGTAGGTGGGTATGTCCACCTGAGTTCTGGTCCCTCAGAGATCTGTAGGCCAGAAGCATTGGGAGTGCCTGGAACTCGACCTTGTGAGCCACCCCACGTGGGTGCTGTGAATCAAATCCGTGTCCTCCTCCAGAGCACAATGTGCTTTTAGCTGGTAAGCCATCTCTCCAGCTCCTTTTTAAAAAGGATTTGTACTCCAAATCCTCTGAAATAAAACCAAGAACTGACAAATGGGTTTGAATGAAATTAAAAGGCTTCTGCTAGTAAAATTAATAATAGTAAGCAAAGAGACAGCCTATAGAATGAGAAGACAATCTCTGCTAGCTATTGATACAGCAGCAGATTAATGTACAAAATATGTAAAAATTGAAAATAAGTGAATTCCACAGAATAAGTCATCCAACTAATAAGTGGGAAAATAATTTGGAGAGAAATTTATAAAAAACAAAAGATGTGAAGATGGCTAATAAATATAAAAAGTGTATTTAGCAACTTTTGCCAGAATGCAAAAGGAAATCAAAACTACACTTAGACTTCAGGTTAGAAGTGGAAGATGCCTCTGTGTCACCCGGTGTGATAAGAATAATAATATTCTTATCAGAATAAGAGAGGACAGATTACCCCTAAAACGGAAAGAGGAGAAGAGCTTCAGAAATCTATAAAGGTTTTCATAGAAACCTGAAAAGTGTGATGGGAAAACACAGATATATGGACATTGATCCAAGCCAAACATAACCCAGCTTAAAGACTTCTGAGCCATGGTGGGAGTAGAGGAATTCTCCAAAAGGTAATCCAGGAGGTTCTGATGAAAAGTGACTGGCAACCTAACAAGGCTCAGCCCTCAAGAATCTTTCACGTGAGTTTTTGACAAAAGAATGTCTCTGAATAGAAGTTCAACACTGGATAGAAGCCTTGTTTTGTTACCCTTTGAATCAGAGGACAGTGGATAGAAATGATTTCAAGAACCTGTTGTTTGAAACAATGCTACTATGTGATAATAAACTGAATTATCAAAAAATGTGACCAATAAATGCTTGAAAATATCTTCAACATCCATACTTATCAGGAAAATATAAATTAAAATGGTTTAATATTTAGACAGAATGTCTAGGCTGGAAACAACTACATCAGTTCTGTAAAGAAGGAGGGAAAAGAGCTACCCATATACAGTGTTAGTCTGGATGCAAATGGGCACAGCCACTATGGAAGTCAATTCTTTTTAAACACTGACAGTAGAACCATTTTGTGACCCAGATATATCACTCCTGGCCATGCACACAAAAGACTAAGTCCACAGACCACAGAGATATTTGCACATCTATGTTTACATTTTTCATAATAGCTACAAAGTGTAATTATTGTATAAGTCCATCAAGAGATGAGTGAAGAACATGCACTTGTCTTCAAGGGAAGTTGATTCAGGAAAATGAAACAATAACATATGCAAGAACATGGACACAGTGGACATCATGGTGTTATATTTAATAAGCTAGACTAAAAGAACAAATATTTGATGTTTCTATAATATATAAGAGCCATATCTAATTATTTTGAAGATATGAAAGGAGGAGGATTGCTTGGGAGGTGAAGGAGGTGGAGGGTGGTGTGAAGGGGATGGGGGTCGAATGTGATCCAAGTGCATTATCTATGCCTAAGTGAATTCCATAATAAAACCCATGATTTGTGCAATTATGAAGTGCTAACAAAATATTTGAATCATACAAAATTTATAATCTCTTGGAAGGCAAGAAACTCCATGAGCTAGGTTTAAAAAGTTTCTGAATGAATAAATACTAGGCCAAATAAGAGGCCAGCATGTTGGGAGAGATCTCCAATGAGATATTACCTTCTGTCAAAACCAACAGAAATAATTTTTCAGTTTCCAGGAATTTAAGAATATTCTTTGTGTTTTCATTAATGAGGAGAATAGGATAATAAGTTCTCCCTATTAATGTGGTACTGTGTAAGGTTGTCTGCAGAAGTTGAAGCATAATGAATCAAACATTTTTCTGTAAGATCTTCAATCTAGAGCAGGATTTCCTGAAAGAAACAAATCTAAAGTAGAATGTAAAAGTCCCAGGAAGTAGAGAAGATTGTGTTCAAGGCCGTCAGGTAGGGTGTGTGTGTGTGTGTGTGTGTGTGTGTGTGTGTGTGTGTGTGTGTGTGTGTTGAGTGGGGGGAGTTATTGCAAAGTCACAAAATCACAGCACTTATCTACAAAGCAACTAGAGGAAAGTTATGGTGCAAGACTGACTATTGAGCCTCTGAGGCAGGGCTGTATCATTTACAGAGCTAGGTACGTCAGACTGTAGCTGGAGAGTTTTCTCTCCTGGTCCTGCCAAGCCCCGGTAGTCCAACAGCCCACTTATAAACTAAACACACAGATGTTTATATTATTTAAACTGCTTGGCCATTAGCTCAGACCTATCATTGTCTAGCTTTTACTCTTATATTCAGCCCATTTCTATTTATCTATACTTTGCCACATGGCTTGTAGCTTACTGGTACCTTGCATCTTCCTTGTCCTGGCAGCAGCTGCAGTCAGTCTCTCCCTTCCATTCCTGTTCCCTCAATTCTCCTCTCTCTTAGTCCTGCCTATACTTCCTGTCTGGATACTGGCCACTCAGGGTTTTATTTATTAACACATTTGCCATACAGAGCATCCCACAGCATCAGACGGCCTCTTCCAAAGCACAACAGTCAGACTATACACTCCTTTTGTCCTCTGTCCTACTTACAAAGAAAATTTATGCTATCCTAGAACTTCCCTGGCAGCTTCCCAAGAAAAGATATGATTTATGAAAATGGATATGGCTATTCTCCATTTTTGAATTGTACTTTGCACCATAACAGCAATTTCAGGAGGGGACAAGTTCTGAACAAATATCTCTCACTAAGTGTTTTAACTGCATTAACACTTTAAACTATTGCTGTGACCCAACACACTGTGCAGTTATGGTTTCCATAGTGAGGAAGATGTTGAAGCAGCTGACACTAATTTGACTCCTATTCTATGGCCTGTAAGTCACTGAGATGGGATTTGGTCCAGGTAAACACTCACCCAAATCCATGATTTTTTTTATGGTCTTTCACTGCTTCTCATGGTATCCTAACAGTACAAATTATACAAAATACATCTGACTTTGGTAGGAATGAATCAGAATTTTTAAACCCCCTGCCATCCTTAGACCTTTCGAAGACTAAATTCCTGAACTTTCATGTCTCAACCACAGTTTTCACGATCAGAAAATAATCATGTCTTTCTTCATGTGATTTTTTTACATTGACACCTCTACTTCCTTGTACTAAAATTTCCTCTCTTTCATTTCTCTACAATAGCGATGAAATATAACGCTTTGTATTGCTGTGGAAAGGGAGCGTCTGTATTAAGTAAACACATGTTTTGTCAATAAAAATGTCAATGAGTTATATAAACAAGATACTATTTCCTTATACAAACAGATGGAATAGGCAATAATCTATAACAAATTGTTATTAGAATTTTTATTAAAACACTATGACAACCAAAAAATAACATTTTCCCTATAAATATCCCACTTTGAAACAGATAAATAATGTAGTCATTATCTCTCAGCAGGCACAGTAGTAAGATATATCATAGTATGCCCATGAATTAAAAATTAATCCTCTTTTTTAAAGTTTTTTTTTAATTTAGCAAAATAAGATTTTTAGAAAAAAATCTTATAACTATTTTTTCTCCTCTAAAGAACATATGCTTTTTGCCTGGTCAAAAGCCAAAGATTAAAAAATAAGTCTTGTCTGAACACAATAGTTCTTGAAAGACTTTATCATTTTTGAAATGTCACATATTCTTATGTCTGTTTCCTGAAGAAAGCAGAAATCTGGCAGCCTCTGAGCACGAGCTTGTTTTCCTGAAGGTGCCCAGCCTGGAGCGCAGAGCAAGCATGGGGAGCAGTGATGTTCTCCCCACTGGCTCACCAAGTTCCTCGTGTAAAAAGGGACAGAGCACAAGGTTGGACACCCACTATCAGAGGCCCAACAACAGATGGGCTGACTCAGAATCTGTGCTGATGCCAAATTCTGGAAATGTCAAAATAAAATAAAACACACAGGCTGAGGAAAATGGAAAAATATGTGTGAAAATGGGAACATGGAATTAGAATCAAAGTCCATGGAAAAAAGATTAATAACCTGCTTTCAATTGTGAGTGGAGAAAATAGGTCATATATGAGAACTTTAGTATAAATAATAAAGAAGGATTTTAATTTTATTTCTTGACAGTTCTGGTTTTAGGTGACTGTCATATAGTAACTTTCTATAGCTGATTTAGAAATTGTATGTCAATAAGCAATTATAGAGGACTGGATCAAACTGAAATATGTTGTTGGTCTTTATTTTAAACTCTGAAGGCAGGTTGCTGTTTAAATAATTGTCTCAAAGGAATCTGTTGAGGGGGCAGAAATAATGCGGCAAAGCTGGGTCTTTTATGGAGGGCCTCAAATGCCAGACTCATGAACAAATGTAGGAGTCATCCTTAAGAAACCAGGAAATCGCCGGGCGGTGGTGGCGCACGCCTTTAATCCCAGCACTCGGGAGGCAGAGCCAGGCGGATCTCTGTGAGTTCGAGGCCAGCCTGGACTACCAAGTGAGTTCCAGGAAAGGCGCAAAGCTACACAGAGAAACCCTGTCTCGAAAAAAAAAAACAAAAAAAAACAAAAAAAAAAAGAAACCAGGAAATCTGTCCCTGGGGCTGCAGTGGCTGGGGGAGAGGGGCACAGAATGTGCCTCCTGGGCCTAGGGACTAGCTTTACTCAGCCGTGGGGGGGGGGGGCGGTGTGTGTGTGTGTGTGTGTGGGTGTGTGTGTGTGTGCTTGGTCTGGTTCCAGCTTGGTATGCCAGCCTGTGTTGACTGCCCAAGGGAGGCCTTACCCCCTATGAGGAGGGGATGGGGGTGGGATGAGGGGATGTGGGGGAGGGAGCAGGAGAAGGGGAAGGAGGGGAACAGGGGTTGGTATATAAAATGAAAAATTAAAATTAAAAAAATTAAAGTGATAAGCTAAAACACAATCTCCAAATAAACAGACCAAAAAAAGAAAGAAAAGGAAGACGAAGAAGAAGAAGAAGAAGAAGAAGAAGAAGAAGAAGAAGAAGAAGAAGAAGAAGAAGAAGAAGAAGAAGAAGAAGAAGAAATCAGGAAGCCACAGTGGTGTTCTGTTTAGTGAAGTATAGACTGTGTCAGGGAGAAAAAAAATATTGAAAGAAGTTAATCTCTGTGTCATTGAGGATATACTGAAATAGAAAAAATGTAGAGTCTGAACATAGTCATACCTAGCTATTGAGTGGTTGGCAAAACCTACATATCAACCTTCACCCCTGACAGCACAAAGGAATCAATAGTCACTGTTCAGATAAAACCCAGTAAGGGCAATACAGTTGACTTACTTAATGCCAAAGCTATGTCATGAATGACTACCACTCACCAGAAAAAATATGATAAATATTTTAATCTTTATTAATAAACTTTATAAAACTAAAGTCCACAGAAAAGGGCTCTCTATAAGCCTTAGGATTCGAAAGGTGACTAAGAATCAGAGAAAACATCTAAAATTATTTTTAAAGGCTTAAAGTAATTTGAAAATTATTTGGTATCTTACTGAAATGTCAAATAATGTGTACAGTGAATAGGAGGATATGGAAATGAAAGCATATCTTCTGTGAGGCAGTTGACATGGATGAAAAAAGGAAGACCAGAAGATACATGTGACAACACAATCATTCTATCAAGTTATATCAGTATTGCAAAAGAGCAGCAAGCATATACTGTGTTAGTTTTAAAAAAAACTGAGAAATTCTCCCGGATACACTTGACTAGGACAAAGAAAGGAACGAGAAGTTGTGAAAGCAAATGACACTTGAAGAGAGAACTATGACTATTCCTCTGAGTGAAATTATAGTAACTAGAAAAGGAGGGATCACGAAAGACTTACTGGTCAGTTTTTCTCTGAGCACAACCAGAACCAGATTATACAGACCACTTCTGATTCCAGATGTCAAGTAAAGTACATCCACAACTGGAATTCTCAGGCTGGCTGTATGGCTCAGTGGAAGGACACGCTTATGGCCAGCCTTGGCTAATTGAACTCATCCTTGGACCTCTTGTGGCCTACTATGGCATGTGTGCCTGCATGAGCATATGTGCAAACACATACATGGACACACACACACACACACACACACACACACACACACACACCAGAAAGAGAAAGAGAGAGAGAGAGAGAGAGAGAGAGAATAAAATATATATGCATGTGTATGTACAGGTGTACATATAGATATATAGGTATTACAAAATTTCCTAAATGCCATTTAGAATTGTAGTATGTTGGCTATAAAGCTGTTTTTATTGACCTTCAAACATACTAGTAAATGTGTGTATGTGTGTGTGTGTGTGTGTGTGTGTACATGCACATGGCTTGGTGGTCATGTGGAGATCAGAGTACATGTTGGGGGAATCCTTTCTGTCTAGCCACCATCGTGATCTTGGGATCAAAGTCAAGGTGTCAGCCCTGATGACAAGCTTCCTTACTCACTGAGTTATATTACCAACCCAAATTTTAAATTGTTGTATATATTACAGCCTAAATATGTCTTGTCTTTCCAAAGTTTCTTGGTTGAGATCTTCCCCCCAGTGTGTTAGAACTGAGAGGTGAGGTCTTTCTGTGAGTGATGAAGTGATGAGGAAGGAGTGCTTGTTAATGGGCTAAAAGCTGTTGTGGAACAGGTCTGAGTTCCCTGTGAGGAAGCAAAATTGAGTGCTATCGATGAGAACTGGATTTTCATCAGACACTGACCTTCTCATACATGATGTGGGATTTCCTACAATCCAGACTGAGCAATGGATTTCTGTTGTTTATAAATTATATAGTGTAAAGTATTTTCTTAGTTTAGACTTAAGAAATTAGACAGTGTATTAGATAGTAATCCAGATGCAAAGTGATTTGTGCACAAGTACCTGGGAAATAAAGACAGTGTTATGAGAGGTTTAATAAAATACCATAATCATGTTCTTTGGGCATCTGCAGGCTTTTGTTAAGAATTGCAAGCTATTGTTTGTTTTTTGGTTTTTCTTTTAGATTTTGTTTTGTTTTGGGAGTGAGGGGACAGGGAGTTAAGTGGGATGAGGATGCATGATGTGAAATCCACAAAGAATCAATAACTGTGTTGGTGCATCCTATCTTCCATTAACATGAAAATGATTTAATATTTAAACAGTTAAACAGTAAGCATAGTTTAAATTTAAACACAGTTTTTAGATTTGTAGGCTAGGGGCTACATTGACCTCAGGGTTTATACGCTCTGTATTGTATGCTTCCTGTGAGAAACACACAAAGGCTTCTGAGTATCCAGCATGAGGATCAGAAAGCATGAGGGTATGGGGGAAAGGCTTAGCTATCAATTTCCTGAGATCTTCTATGGATGAAGAAGGCTGAGGAAGTTACTTAGATCATGTTCTATTCCTGAACACACAGCTACCGTTCTCTGGTATGAGGTAAATATTGAGTGTAAGTATGTATATAAAAGCCTCAAAATGTTTTTAACAACTGTTTCACTAGCTAAATTTTGACTAAACATTTACTATTGCAAAGCATGCAGACTTCTGAGCATGATTAATTGACAGCGCAAAAGCTGATAGCATATGACAAAGTGATTTTTATAATACCTGCATCTACTCACTTTTTGATTTTTGTAGGTCACAACATAATCTCCTATGTGCATGCATACAATTCAATATGCAATTGTTCTTACAAGTACAATTTGTCAGAAAACATTGTGATAGTGAAAACAGTTCAGAAAGAATGCAAGTGAGTGTTCAGTGCAGGTGGTAGACACTCATAGGATTCCTTAACGTAGTCCACCAAGCCGCCCCATTTATCCACTCATACTTTCTCTAGAACCTGGTACACATTAACAAATAGATGATGCCCTATGTGGGAAATAAAGAGTTATGAAATAAGGCATATATTTTAAATCTACAGCTGATAACTAAAAACTTAAAAAGTGTGAAAATAATATGAGGCACTAAGTAGATGAACAGAAAAGCACCATGTCCTTTGAAGGTGGGTGACTGAAACTTAGCAGTATGTCTTAACTTGACTAAGCCTGCCTAGGAAAATAAAGCTGTGAATATGTTGTACATGGGTACTTTGATTTTAGAAGGCTCAGTTAGTTTTGTCTGATATAAAATTCAGTCAGTCTATAAGGGTAATATAAGTGGGAGAAAAGAGTTAATGATACTGAAAATGTAGAGAATGGTAAGTTAGTTATCTTTTGGTTTTTCAATAAATCCTGAAATTCCAATAAGCAACGCTAGAAATTTTGTTTTCAGGAAGGCATTCTTATGTCTAATAGAAAAGAATCTTAATGATTAATTTCTAGATTGATACCTCTTATAATAATCATCTTTGCTAACTGGCATTGCAGTAGTCACAATGTGAGATATCAAGGCCATCTGCAGAAAAAAAAAAGGCTCAGCTCAGCTTTAGGAGCCTCACAACTGAGGAGATGAGAGAGACATTTAAAACTCCAATATAATTTGATAAGCTCAATAGTGAGCATCAACATGGGATGCTGTGTTTCTTGCAGAGAGATACCAATAACTAATCAATTGTTCTATAGTGGATGTACCTTTGATATAGTACTTTAAAACACACATAGAGGAGACATTATACAGACTGAGCAGGTAGTAATTGTGTATTTAGTAATGTATGTGTGTATGTTTGTGTGTGTGTGTGTGTGTGTGTGTGTGTGTGTGTATGATTATATGTATGCATGCAACAAGAATTATTGAAAAAAGAGGCCATGGATTTGAAGCATAATAAGGATGGGTATGAGAGGTTTTGAAGGGAGGAAAGGGAAGAGGGCAAAGAGACAATATATTTAATCTGAAACATTAAAAAAATAATAATAAAGGACTTCATCAAAATAAGAGGAAAATCAATGTCAGATATAACACAATGAAACAAGCAAATGTATGATAAGGGAGAAGAACCCTTGGGTAGTCTAAGGACTTTATTGTCTTCTGTAAGTAACTGTGCATCAGTCTGCCCTTGGTCTTTCAATTCTGTCTCTAGCCTCTTTGCTTGTGTGCAATTTACACTGAAATGCAAACTAATAGGAAAAAATACATGAAACAAAATAAGGGTTAGGATGATGGATGTAGGTGAAGAAATAATATCAAGACCATTAAGGTGCTGAGGAAATGTTAAAAAATAGCTGTGTAATATATTTGTTAAGGTTCATTTGTTTTATGTGTGCATGTGTGCACCTGAGTATGTATGTGTGCCCTGTTTGTGCAAGTGCCTTTGAAGACCAGAGGGTGTTAGGTTCCCTAGGACTGGAGTTACAGATGGCTGTGAGCCAGCCAATGTGGGTGCTGGGGACCAAAAGCATGTCTTCCTCAAGCACAGCAGGTGCTCTAAACCTCTGAAACTCTAGCTTTGATATTTTTAAAAATAAGAGTTCAACATGCCAATTATTAGTAAAATATAAAATTAATAAAGGCATGTTATTGTATGACCTCATGCTACTGCATAGTGAAAGAAGTTTCTTCTATATATTCAGAGGTTTGAGACCTGGACAATCTCTTCACATCTCTATTAAAACAAAGCCCTTGTTTAACTCACTGCATCCATTATTCATGAAGTGGTTTGGTGGGAAAATACTTGATCCTCAAGCATGAAAACCGTATTTCAACTTCCCACAACCCACATAAACGCATACTGCATACCTATAACCCCAGCATTCCTAATGTGAGTGTGAGGTGGAGGCAGGAGAATACCCAGAAACTCACAAGCAATCTAGTCTGGCCTATACACTGGCAAATGAAAAGGAGACCCTACCTCAAATAAGCTGGAAGGCATGCACCAACACAGGATTTTGTCCTTGACCACCACATATGTCTGTACATGTAAACACGAACAAGTGCTGTGACACCATACACACAATAAATAAATTAATAATTAGAATTGAAAAATAAAAAACAGACCACACCTGTAACACAATCCTTTCAGTAATTTCCTTCACTCATTTTATTATCAGGGCTACCACTGATATGTTTTGTTGGCTGCAAATCCTAAATTTTCTCAATGTATTTGATTAGTTACATCCTTCAGTTTAGCTGTGAGATTTCCAGTTGTCTTAATAGGTTGCCTTTCTGACGTCATTGTTTCTAAATATTCAAAAAGGGTAGCATCCTTTTCAGATATGCAGCAAAGCTAAGCTTCAATTTCTCGGTTCATGATGATTATATAATTTTATTATTAATCACTGCTATTCCTGCTTCGATCCAGTGTCTCTGTTTGTCATTCGACTTGCACTAGTCTCTTAAAGATCATCCTGACCTTGGACAAAGTCATTATCTCTGAAGACTTCATGTTCCATCAGGAGTACCTGGAGCTCTCTCCTCATTGGCCATTCAATGCAAAAACTCAAAGTTGCCTTCATTATCTCTCTTTATCTGACAAAACTTTCAATCTCTAATTCTTCCACTTTTGATCAAATTTGACATTAATATTTTCCAAAATGTTATTCAAGTTATCTTTTTTCTTTGTATTCTGAGCTCATCTATATTCTCCCAGATTCTAGATTCAATTTGTTTTTAGTTGATAGAATTTTCTGAAAGCCTGATGATTGCTAATAACATTGATAATCAAGCAAACAATAAAAAGTTTTTATTGTATAGTCACCACCAGCCATAAAACACTAGCATTATTTTGAAAACTCTTATTGCTTTATGACTTATATCCATAGTACAGTTAAATCATGAAGTATAACATGTAATGTGTCAAATGTGTGAGCCAGTACACTATAAGAACAGCCAGCTTACTTCCTTATCCAAAAATGGTCTCTATAGTACTACCTCATTTGTAGTTATTTCCTCCAAATCGGAACTTTTTTTTTCTAGAGAGAAGGATCAATGTTTTATTACTACAGAGATATGTGCTTATCCATTCTAGTCATAATAGTCAGATTGGAAACAGCCTGCCCATCAGCTACTGAGTGGATAATGACAATGTGGTACATGTACACAACAGAATATTATTTATCTGTTAAGAAAGATAAAATTTGTATGTAAATTTATGGATCGAGAAACAATCATTCTGAGTGAGGTAATTCAGACCCTAAAAGATAAATATTGCATATCTTCTCTTATGTGAGGATGTTGACTTTTAGGCTTTTAATATGTGTATTTCAATCAGAATAACCACAGAGCTTATTTAGCTATCGAATTTGGGAGCTCTTTCAGGGAAGGGGAAATAGAAACAGTGTTATAATGGGATAAAAAGAACTAGAATAGAAGGATTAAATAGGGAGAGGATAGGGGTATGGCAAGGAATGGAATGTGGATGGACTATGAACATTAAAGGTTGTTGGAAAAGCCATGAGGAACCCTATTACCAGAGATGCATCTTAATTTAAATGGAGACACCATATAATGAGGAAGACTATACCTCAACTAGGCATCTGATGCTACCATGTAAAACCGCCAGTGGAAAGAATGGGTTGAATTTTGTTGAGTCAGTATCTGAATGGGTCCCATAGACCCCCAGACATCACAATATTGCCAAAGCTATTGGTTACTTTTACAACCTGATGGCAAGGCCCTACTGATGGACACAGCACTTACTATGTTATAGAACATAGAGAATTGAGCTGCTGTCCAGCTAGAAGCTTCTCTTCTAGTAACTAGGATCCATGGTCCTGGAAGGTGTTCTGCAGGCCACCAGAGGAGGAAAATTACCATCAATACCGTCTACAAACCCTATGACCCACAACAGCGACCTGCCTGAAGGTATACTGATACAACAGCAGCGCAAATGTTATGGGAGTAAACAAGCACTTTTTGATTGAACTTAAGGCCAACTCCACAAGATGGAACCCATGCCTGACATTGATAAAGTAGCCAACAAACCAAGGCTACATAGGTCATGATCCCTAGGGGAAAACCTACCACAACTATTCTGATAAAAGGAACATAGCAATAAAATGACCCATAATGACATTGCTATAACCATGGATCACTGCATTTCTCAATCCTTATCAGAAAAGCTTCTTCTTGAACTAGATTATAATTAACACAGAGACCCACAAGTGGACATTATGCAGACAGTGAGAGATGAGGCACTCATTTTTCAATGGGATGTCTTAATCAATACCCTCCCCTAAGGCTCAGGGATCTATGCAGAAAAAAAAGACAGAAAAATCAGTGGTGGGTGACTTCAGGAAACAGTGTCTTCCAGACAGAACAGAACGGTCACGCCTGTGAGTTCACGGAGACTGTGACAGCATGCATAAATCCTGCACAGGTTCAAATAAGACAAAAGTCCCAGTCCTGAGAGGAGGGGAGTGGCATACAGAGTCTAACCGTGAAGTTACATGTGATTGATACCTGTTTGGAAAAGGAAAACCAGTTTTCTCTAATAGAGTAGCACTAGGCATATTTTTAATTTTTGTTTGTTTTGATTTTTCCTTTTTGTGATGTACACCTGTGGTGTGTGTATGAGATGTGGGTGTGTAATATGTATGTGTGTGTGCGTGTGTATTGTGTGGTGGCTTGTTTGGGGAAGGAGGTGGGGAGAATCTGGGAGGACCTGAGTGTGGGGAAAAAAATATAATCAAAATCTATTGTCTAAATTTTTAAAAATAAAATAAAAGGAGGAAGCTCAGTCCAGAAGGTGTCTTGATCAGGTTATATATGCAATAAAAAATTTCTTTGGGGAAATAGACTTCTTCAGTATAATTACTTGTGGGAAAGAGAGCTCCAGGCTTGCAGCTTTTATGAGTCATCACCTGTACTATGTTACAGCTTTTCAGTGATGCTGCTACCCAAGACTAAGCTGCGCTTTCATAAGAAAATAGATTCCCTCTATCACCAACCTAATAGACATGGATAGAGGGATAATTTTCTTTGGTCTGCCGTTGGTATTCTACCTAGGATGAGTATATATTTATCCATGTTTACTCAAGAAAGTCACGTCCATTACTCTATATATTGCTATAAAAATTAAACAGAATGACACCTTGAATATATAAAGGATTCCAAAACAATAATACCACTTTGATGATAATGATGAGGATGAGGATGATGACTACATTTTCATGAGTAAAATGTTCAAGTATTTCTTCATTGGTGCTACTTATACACATATGCACCTGCTCTTCTGTCTAAAATGACCTTCTGTAACATACTGTTTTAGCTCAGTGTTCCCTTAACATTTCCCTGTAGGAAATTTTGGTTGATGAACTACCCTTCCAATCTAGAGTACACTTTCTTCTTCAGGACACGTACTATGTTGTATTTTTTTCTGAGACTATTTTGTCCTCTAATTTTCAATTTATTTATTAGATACCTTTCCATGTTGTATTTTATATTTCTTCAATAATAAATCTGCTATATTGCTACTGGTCACTAAATCTAGTGTCAATTTTTTTCATCTCTTCCCTTTTTTTATGAATTTATATTTAATTCATTTCTAATTACTATATTTGAAATCAGCATTGC
This sequence comes from Peromyscus eremicus, assembly GCF_949786415.1. Classification (NCBI taxonomy): domain Eukaryota; kingdom Metazoa; phylum Chordata; class Mammalia; order Rodentia; family Cricetidae; genus Peromyscus; species Peromyscus eremicus. The sequence continues at coordinate 8,192,714 of NC_081418.1, read as the reverse complement.
ATTTATCTTTTTCTTATCTAATTTCAGTTGACATTGTTAGCCTATCCAAGGACATGAACAATAAATATTTGTTAGTTAATTTGAATTAAAAGAACTATAGATTGAGAATAAGACCAGTGAAAATAAGAAAGAAGTCTAAAGTATCTTTTGTTCTCACCTATGACAAAGGATGACATAAAACAAAATCAAAATATAAATAAAAAGAAGTCAATTCCTCTTCTATAGATTTCCTTGAACAGTAGGAAGTTTGCTATAAAACACATTTCAGAACTTCTTATAGATAATTTCCCATGGTGAGTCAGGAGTTTTTAAACAAACAAACTACTACTAATCTCCTTAATCAAATGTACTTTTTCCTGGTTTCTTACATATAAGATTTATTTGCCTCATTCTGCCTGCTCTAGATGGTGCCTGGGATAATTTTTTCAGCACTGCCCACGTTGGTGATATAACTACACAAATATCTTACTGTGCTGAATGAAGCAGTACCTGCTTTTGTTGATTTATATTCTAGTTCTTTTGTGAGAACTATGTAAAATGTCTTGTGAAATTAATGATTGCAAACTTGCTTCACCTGTGTGCATCACAAACTTATAGCAAATGTATTATCACAGATGACTTTAAATAAAACCTTTGGCTCTTTTGTACCACTCTTGGCAGTATTACTTTGAGTAAGTGACATGTGACAGGCTTATGCTGAGCACTATCCCCATTTCATGTTCAAAGCAGCTCTACAAATCCATCCCTACTTTTATCACACTGTTTTACAGAGCAGAAAATTGTCACAAATATGCTGGCTTCTTTCGGGCTACTTGGCTTTACTGAAGCCAGACTGTTATTTTGTTAGTGGAAATCTGTACAGTGTCTTAAATCCCTTGTCTTTATGTTTTCAAGACCATGTCTTTCTATACAAGGCGCTAGATCCTTCAGGCCTGCGGTCTTATCTTTATACCTTTCTGTCTTTATGTCTAAGTATGCAAACATATATGGGGGACATCTCATGGGACCCCACCCCTAAATGAAGAGCTAGAGACAATTAATAATTACTGAGAGCGGGAGAATTAGTCTTCCCCAGGGGTGAGTCCCCTGATTTTTTATCCAGTATCAATTAGTCAGCCCTTGAAAAATTCATGCAGGCAACACTGAAAAGAAACAGTGGGTTGTTTTTATATATTTATATGTTGATTATGTGTGTGCATGTGTGTGTGTGTGTGTGTGAGTGTTTGTGTGTTGTGTGTGTGTGTATAAAAGAAGTGGAGGCCTTGCACTGAGGAGTGGCAGCTAACATGGCAGAGATAGGAAAAGGAAGAGGAAGGGGGAAATGGTGTAACTAGATTTCAAATGATTGTCTGTGCTAGCCACCTACAAGGTCACCCCATAATTTGGGGTTCAAACTATAAGAAGAAAAACAGAGCATGGTGGTGGTGGCACAAACCTATAATCCCAGCACTCCGAAGGCAGAGGCAGGCGGATCTCTGTGAGTTCAAGGCCAGCCTGGGCTACAGAGTGAGATCCAGGAAAGGCACAAAGCTATACAAAGAAACTCTGTCTCAAAAAAAGAAGAGAAAAGAAAAAGAGAGTGAGGAATTCTACAGAATCCCCAAGTCGTACTGATGATCATTCTGAGACCACATGTTACAAACCACAGACTCACCTGGAATGCTGCATCGCTGCAGATTGAATGCTGAGTCATCGTGAGTAAACTTTGTCACTGCTCATCTCTTAATTTATTTTTTATTTTTTTTGGTTTTTCGAGACAGGGTTTCTCTGTGTAGGTTTGCGCCTTTCCTGGGACTCACTTGGTAGCCCAGGCTGGCCTCAAACTCACAGAGATCCGCCTGTCTCTGCCTCCCGAGTGCTGGGATTAAAGGCGTGCGCCACCACCGCCCGGCCACTGCTCATCTCTTATCCCTGAGTGGGTCTGACATCTCCTTTTCATTCTTTTATGGTACCATGAAAGTCCTTGTTCTCACACATGTTGTTATATCTATGGATAGCCTCAAATGCATAGGGGTCAGGGGTAACCTTAGAGTAGCAACCAGCTCTCCCAAATGCTCCAATAAATAGCCCTATTGTGTCACACTTTCAATCTGAACAGAGTATAGTTAGTGTTCTAGAAAGGGGAAGGGTTTGGGATCTCAACTTCCATGGCCATAATGCCTTCAGGGTTTTACCCTTCTTACTGTGTTTACCCTGCCAATAATTGGTAATCACTTCCAACAGGTCCCCTAAGGCTGCCTAGCTGTAAGGATTCTTTTTCATAACCAACCAGCTTTATAGACTCTATCCTTTCAAAGTTTCTTCTCGACCTAGTATAGATGACAATAAGGTGTCAGAAAACTACTGGGTAAGCAAGAAAAAGAAACAAAGTAACTAGACTTGGTATTCATCTCTGATGATCTTATTTATACTGGCATATATAAAGGAGAAAGAGGAAAAATGTTTTGAGCAAAAGGCATAGAAATAGAAATGGCCAAGAAATACTCCATATTATATATAGACAGAATAAACATAGTTGACAAATACCTGAAACTGTTTGTGATCCAAACAGAGCAGGTTGCTAGGCCACAGAAAAGCTGATAAGCTGCTACTGACAGGGGCCTGGCTTCAAATGGACTGTAAAAGCCACCTTCTGTCCCATCAGTTTCTCAGTAGATTTAACAATGGCCACCTGGCTTATGACCTCATTAGCTAACCAAAGTATAGGATGCTATATGTCTTAGTGTATTTAGAACAGTGGTTGTTTGAAGTATTTGACAGATTCTTAACAGAATTCAATCATTACTGCACCTTGTGAGTTAGAGGACCTGATTTAATGACATCGGAATATGTATGAACATGCTAGAAAGAGTTACACTTGCGCTCCTGTCAAGAACAGCACAAAGTGAAAGTGGGAGATGCTTTTCAATCTCTTTTACATCCATCAGATGCAACTTCTGGCTTATCATAGAATAAAGAACAAGAATATCCTAAACTGAGTAGCCATTTAAAACTTGCTCAGCTTGAGCCAGGAAGATGGTTCAGTAGGGAAAGACATGTGCTGCAAACCTGAAGATCTTAGTTCAGTCTCCAGGAGTCCCGTGATGGAAGGAGATCCTTGTCTCCTGGAAGTTGTCCTCTGATGTCCACAAGCACACTATGGCATACGCATACATATATACTCACCCGCCAAAAATAACATGTAATTAAAATTTTGCTCAACTTACAATTTACTAGTATGGTTTTCTGAACTATTTCCTAGTATAGACTTTGTTTTATTCTTTGTTTTATTCTTTGAGAATTTCATACAGTGTATTTTGATCAAATTTTTTCTACTCCCCCTGCTCCTCTCAGATGATCCCCACTTTCTACCCATCCAACTTCATATTTTTTTTCTCTTTCTTAAAAAACAAACACAAAAACAAAAAGAAAAAAGCCATTGAAAACCCTGGAGTCTGATTCATGTTGGCCAATTACTCCTGAAAACAAGGCCTGCCTTGGCCTGCTGTTAACATACCCAGAGCCACTCCATTGAAAAGAACTGATTATCCCTCTCACAACAGCTATCATTTACAAATAGTTTCTTGCTAAGGGTGGGACCTTGTGCCCACTTCCCTTCCTCCATGCTTGGATATTATCTTGCTTCAGCTTGTGCAGGCCTTGTGTATGCTGCAACAATCTCTCTGAGTTCATAGGTGCATCTATCCTTTTTGTATGGAAGTGCTGTTTCCTTAAAATGGTCCACCACCTCTAGCTCTTGCATCTTTCTGCCCCCTTTTAGGTAGGTCCCTGAGCCTGGAGGGCTGGGTGTGATAAATTCACCCCATTCTAAGATGATCCCCCTTACTCTTACCATGTTGCCCAGATGACAACATGTGTGTGAGGAAGCTTCTCTGATGATCGATCGAGTGGTTCTCTGAACTGTGGGTAGGCTGTGTCATTAGGAGTCATTTTATTACAATATTCATTTAGCAAAATAATAGCAGTAGGTTTTCCCTGATTCTTGACCTCATCAACAATATCAGCTATGGGTTCTGTTTCATGGAGTGGACTTCAAATTTATTTCTTCATTTTTTCAAATTTTTAAGAATTCTTTAAGAAATTCCTACAGTGTGTTTTTCTCATATTCAGCCCTCTTCTCCAACTTTTCTCAGATCCATCCTGCTCTTCCCTAATTGCCCAATTTTGTGTTCTCATTTTTATAATAATTGTTTTATTTTTTGAGATTATAGTGTAATTGCATAATTTGACTCATTTTCCCTGCTCCAAGCCCTTCCATATACACAGCCTGTTCTCTTTCAAATTCATGTACTCTTTTTCTTCAGTCATTTCATACTAATGCAAAATTGTTACTTGATGTCATATTTAACAATGTTAAATTGCTACTTTATGTCAAAATAGGATTTTTCAATATCTAATTTGCTTTACTCATGTGTTAATCATTTAAGGTTGTTAACCATAATAAATTAAGTGTGAGAGTTTTAAAACATTTTTAAATTGAAACACAAAATCTTTGCATGTTTATGAATTTCCATGGACATTTCAATACATCTATGATTTTTTTAATATAAAAATAAGATTCTTTCTCCTAAAGCATTTAACTTTTGTGATGAAATGTTGAAAACTCTTTCTTGCAGTTTTATAAAAATGTTTTAAATGTTTTTTAATTATTTTCATTATGTCTTTTATTTGAGATTATAATATAATTACAACATTTCCCTCTTCCTTTTCCTCCCTTTAAATGTTCCCTATTCCCTTTTTGTTCTTTTTCAAACCCATGCTCCCCTTTTTATTAGTTTTTCACACACACACACACACACACACACACACACACACACACACACACATTCTTAAATACGTAAGTACAACCTTCTCTTTCTGTATAATGTCACACGTGTGTATTTTCAGGGCTGACCATTTGGTATTAGATAACCAGCTGGTGGTGAGGACTATTTGTCTCCCTCTCCACATTCCTTAGCTACCTGTAGTTTTTTGTGTACCTTTGAGGCCTGTGGCTTTCCCCCATTCATAATAGCATGTCATTGATTGTTGTCCTGTTCAGCTTATGTTTAGGCAGTCATGTTGGTGCGTTGTTTCTGACATTGCTACAAGACATAATTGCACAGCAAGATCTCTGTTCCTCCAGCTCTTATGATCTTTCCACCTTCCTTCAGCAATGAACCCTGAGCCCTAGGTACAGGGTTATAATGTAGATGTATCCTTTGGGACTGAGCTCCACGACTCTGTATTTTGATTGATTGTGGCTTTCTGTAATGGTCTCTGTCCATTGCAAAGAGATGTTTCCTTGATCACGGGTGAAGATTACACTTTGGGGTCTAGACCCCCAAACAGGACATCTTTTCTAGCTTTTTAAAATATACAGCATACTATTGCATCTGTTAATAACTTACTGTTGTTAACTATAACAACATATAATGGCTTTCAACTTACCCACTATTCTGCTTTCAAAGTCTAGGAGCTCAAGATTTTTAGATTCCATGCATGAGTGAGATAATCTACTACTTATCTTTTTATTCTTGGATTGTTTCACTTACAATAATGTCTCCTTTCTTCCATGTTACTGTAAATGTTGGGATGTTGTTCCTAGTGAGAGTGAATAACATTCCATGATGTAAATATGTCATAGTTCCTTTAGCTGTTATCAGCTGATGAAAACTTCAGCTATCTTATTGCTTGACTCTTGGGAATAGTTCTGCAGTAGACATGAGACTGAAGGGGCCTCTTTGATATGCTGATTTAAATTTCTTTTGCATATATACCCAACAAAAGGTTTTCTAAATTGTATGGCAGTTCCAGTTTTCTTTTTTTAAGAAGGCTCCATACTGTTTTCCATAAAGATTGTACATATTTACTTTTCTTCCAACATTATAAAATGTCCCTTTTCTCCACCTCCTTGCCACACATAAGTATCTTTTATAATTGCTGTTTTTACTAGGCTGAGATAATAGCTCTTCTTCAAGTTCCACTTTCCCCAGTGATTGGAAATATTATATATTCATATGCCTTCATATTCTCTTCATATACCTATTAAGTTTTCTCTGAAGAGATGCCTGTTTTGGTCAGTTGCCAAGCTTGAAATCATTCTATTTGGGTAGGATTTTTTGTTTATCTGTTATTTTATAATGAGTTCATATGTATTAGATATTAATTGCTTACTGTGGCAGGTAAATATCTTTCCTTCTCACTGGAGTAAGAAGGACTCTTTTGTCTTGGTTTTCCTGATAGCTGGATTTTTTCAAATGTATTTATATCACACCATATTTTTTCTTTTAATAAGTATCTCTTCCATCAATTTGCCCATTTATTTATTGGATTATTTGTTATTCTGGTGTTTGGTTTTTGAGCTCCCCATGTATTCCAGATATTAGTCTTCCGTCGGAGCAATAGCTGGCAAAGATTTTTCTCGATTCTTAATGTTTCTTCACTTGGGTTTTCCATTGCTGTGTGGCCTTGTGTGGCCCTCTGCACCTGATTCCATCCAACTGGCCCTTTCTTGTTATTATGTGTTGAGCTTTTACACTCTTCAGGAGGACAGTGTCTGTACCTACATTAGGAAGTCGTTCTCCATTTCTTATTTGAATGTTGATGTCAGCCTTTAACTAAAACAGGCTTTAGTTTTTACCTTGGGGTTTTGAATTTTTTTTTCTGATGAGCACCTTTCCTGTATTTTCTTGTCACTTGTATTAATCAATTAGAATCTGATAAAATAAAAAAAAAACTCATAAATCCTTTGCTTTGTGAACTGAAGTAATAGTTTCTCTTGAGGGCAGGTCTAGTTAGAAGCCAGGCGGTGGTGGCATACAGCTTTAATCCCAGCACTCAGGAGGCAGAGCCAGAGGGATCTCTGTGAGTTCAAGGCCAGCCTGGTCTACAGAGCGAGACACAGAACAGGCACCAAAACTGCACAGAGAAACCCTGTCTTGAAAAACCAAATAAATAAATAAATAAATAAATAAATAAATAAATAAATAACAAAATAAGAGAGAGAGAGAGAACAGCATTCTTGTGTATTTTAAAATGTTTCTTTCCCCATTCTTCTGCTAGAAGTATGAGAGCTGTGTATTGTGTTGCTCTGTGTTTTCTTTCTCCTCAATATTACTGTGCAAAACTGGTAGAAGTGTTTGGGTGCTTTTATCTCTGGTCTAGTATGTCAGTGACTTTAGGGTTGCCTCCTTAGAGGTTCCTAAGATCAAAGTTGGGTCTTGAGCAAGCTCATCAAGTGATGTATACTATCTACAGCCCTCTATTATCATATTTTTAGAATATGATAATATTTTTAAACATCATGTTAGTATTTCAATTAAATATTTTAACCAGTTGTTTTCTTTGGGGGGAAAAGGGGTTACTGACTTAAGTAATTGGCCCAAATGAAATTTCTAACATGTAATAAAACTCAGGGCTTGCTTAAAAACTTCAAGGTCCTGTTTAATCTCTGATCTGCTCAGGCTGTAAAACCAAACAGGTTAACTTAGAATGTGTGAACTCACCACAGTAAAATATCCTGTAATTACAATGGTTCATTGATTTCCTACAGTCAGGTACTAGCTTCAATCATCAGTACTGAAAAAAAAAAAGAGAAAAAGAAAACCACCAAAAGCTTATTTTTATAGACTAGTATGGTGGTTCAAGCTTATTAGAGCATCCTGGGGACTGAGGCAGGAGGATTGTCATGCATTTGAGGCTACCCAGGTCTACAGAGTAACACTTTGTCTCAATAAATCAATGAATAAATAGTAAAATGTCTTTGTAGTAATGATGGATCTTTCATTTTATGTATGCTTCTTTACTGTGTCTATGTGTTGGTGCATGTGTGGATAGAAGTCATGAGAAGTATCCCTTATCTTGTGAGACAGATTCTCCTACTGGACCTAATCCTTATTGATTGGCTGGACTAGCTAGGTCTGCCTGTCTCCACCTGTGCTAATGGATGTACAGATGATCACACTGTATTTTTGATTGGGTGCTTGAGACCTGACTGAGTCACCACAACTGCACAGCAAGCACATCCCTGACCAAGCTACCTCTGAAGTCCCTCTTTCATTTTTTAGACCTTGAGATAGTAAGTCATATAGACTACGCTAGATTCTAAATCTGATGGAGAGGTGAACTATGTTTTCATTTTTTATTTGGTGTGAATAAATTGACCTTAGTGCTAGTGTCAATTGCAATGTGCTGTGACTTTTATTTTATGACTCTTCATTGTAGAGCTGATGCTAAGCACACATCCTGATTGCCAGTTGTGAGTAGCCCTAGCTGTATTTAATCATTTACATATTCCCCAAACATGCTGGGTGATATCAAGCTGAATGATCCATAATTATTTTTGAAGCAATTCCTTGGTAGGGTTTTTGAATTTATAAAACTAGAAGTGATACGAATATCAACATTCTATATACATGTACAAAAATGAGAACTTGGCATTTTTTATATTAACAGTGCAATCAGAAACATCAGTCCTAAATAATAACTTCAAAATGCTGGACAAATAAGATGATCTATTATTACAAGACAATATACATTACTCTTTTAACATTTGGCTTTTAGCTCATCAAATAATAACTGTTAACTTGACATTAATTATGGAGAGCAGCAGGCACACAGAGAGCAGACACACAGTTATGGAGCTGGAGAGAGATGCTTCCAGGGCGGGGGTGGGGCAGTTGGGACAGCATCCACCTCTCTGTGGCTCCTTATAGAACAAAGGCTAGAGAGGTCAAGATAGAGGAGGGGGCAGAGCTAGACTCGACTCAGGAAGACTGGAAAGTACTTCTTCTTTAGTGACAATTATCACTTTGAATATGTAAATGGAACTGTGTAGGGACTTTATTAAGATCCAGGTGTGAAAGCCTGCTTGAGCACCTGAAAATATGGTGATGAGTTTCTCTTAAGCTGGTAATAGGGTTTGTTGTTGTTATTGTTATTGTTTTATTATATAAAACACAGTTTTCAAAAGCATGCAAGATAATCTATAAAGCAGGTTAAAAATATCTATTAGAACAAGGTGGAAGCTTGCAATGATTGCTCCATGAAATTGATTAAGAAGGTGTTGGGAATAAGAGCACTTCACATTTGCTTAGAGAAATGTTGTGCCCAGATCGTGACCCCCAGAGAGACCACCAAGGATGAGCTTACCAGTATGCAAAAGCAAGGTTTATTTCTGCTACAAGTCATGACAGAGAACTCATCTCAACTCACTGGCAGTGAGGCAGGGAGGAGTTACTCTTTCTTGGGGAAGTTAGTTTTTATAGGCAAAACCCACAAAATTCCTTAGAGGGGAGGGGGTTAGTACAGGTCCATCCTTGATTGGTCCAGTTTTTCCCTGGGCCTGGACTTTGTCTTATTCTAGCTTATCTGTTTGCCCTGTCAGGAGTTTTACAACCCATCTCCAGAGTCTGGTCATGTTATCTCCAGAGAGGGGCATCTTGTGGTTAATCGATTACCATCAGACATCCCGACTTTGTTCTTTTGAAAACACCTGACTTCACCCTCTCCAGGAAGGGGGAACTGACTCAGTTTTGTTTATATTTTTTTTAAAGATTTATTTATTATGTATAGTGTTCTGTCTGCATGTATGCCTGCAGGCCAGAAGAGGGCACCAGATCTCATTACAGATGGCTATGAGCCACCATGTGGTTGCTGGGAATTGAACTCATGACCTCTGGAAGAGCAGCCAGTGCTCTTAACCTCTGAGCCATCTCTCCAGCCCCAGTTTTGTTTATTTTTAAGATATCTCTTCCCTCAGCTCTTTTGGGTTTCTGGGGGAACTGTGTCTGGGTCTTTGGTGGGGGTCTTTCAAGAAGTACTTCCCCAGGGAGAGGCAGCTGATGCCTATGGCAGTCTGATAGTAGCACAGTGTGGTTCATTGACATTTCATTCTCAAAATGAATTGTGTGTGCTTTGACTAAGATCAAAACACAGTATAAATATTTAAAATGTTTAGAATGACTGTATATATATATTCCCTATCCTAGTATACACCATTCAAATGTTTTTGTAAGTATCTCAAAGTAAATATTTTATTTAAAAATATTATGTTGGAGACATCTCATTCAGGGCAGCATGTTTCAAGGTCTCTCACTCTGTGTAACATGTGGCTGTGGATCTCTGTATGTGGATCTGCTGCTAAATGAGGAAGCTTCTCTGGTGATGGTTGGACAAGGCACTGGTTGATGAGTAGAGCAGAATAAATTAGGAGTTGTTTAGTATGTTTTTTGTTTATTTTTGCTTTTATTTTTTTCCTTTTTAAGCACAGTTCCTGCAGGGATCTATACCTAGCCTCTGTGTACATATCATGGCTTCCAGTTTAGTATTTATATGGGGCCCCTGAGTGTATGAACAAGTGTGACTCTGATTCTTGTTCCTTCTCTTGGGCTCTTTTCCTTCTGTTGGTTTGTCCTATCCAAATCCAATATGTTAGTTTTTGTTTTATCATATTATATTTTATTTTGTAATATTTTAATATTATTTCTAAGAAACGTGTTCTTTTTTAATGAGAGACAGAAGGGATATGGATCTGGATGAGCACGGAAGTAGGAAAGAACCAGGATGAGTTGATGGAGGGGAAACTGTAATCAGCATGTATTATGTGAGAAAGGAATCTATTTCCCATATAAAGAAATAAATATATAATTTATTATTTTTATATTATATATAATTAATAATTATTAAATATATAATTCCCAAATAAAAAGAAAAAAGAAAAAAAGAAGTAATTTGACAAAAGCGATGATCCATACTGTATAAGAAACAAACTTTATAAAGGCATTTCAGTTGTTTTACTCAACAGATAAGAACAAAGCATTCAAACTACAAGCCCCAGAAACATTATGTTGGAAATAGTGATTGTCATAGGTCAATTTACCAAAAACCAAATTCTTATTTTTTTTCTTTATGTTTATCAAGATATGGGCTCAATGAAAAGGAATATCAAGGCTTTGATAATATGCCTTATGAAAAAATTTAATTGATAAGCTATAAACCAATCATGAGTAATTTATGCTGTTAAAGTATAAATCACTACTTAATATTAATTCAATATTTTGTGCCTTATTTTTAAATTCCATCATTAAATATTTCTTGAGATATTTAGTGTAAATTATTGATGTTTATAAAATGCATATTAATTGATGTTTATAAAATGCATATTAAAATACATGGCATTGGCTATTTTAGCAGAACAAACAACAGACAGACAGACATACTACCATGTAGAGAAATGAATTTACCAGCGGAAAAACTATGTCCAATTCAACTTTTATTTCCGTTGAAAAGTATCAGTATTAGAAAATTATTCATAATGATTTTAATGAATGTCATTATTGTTCTTAAGTACTTCTTGAATTGTTGGATAAAACAAATAACTGATCAGTTTTCTAAAACTTGGGTAAATATCTCTTCTGAATTCTTATCAATTAACATCTGGTACTAAAAATAACAAGATGTTGATGACTATTACTTTTTAAAAACAGAAATAACTCATGTTCTTGGTTATTTCTCTGTTTTTTTTATGGCTTTGGTGATTTTATTTGCCTTTTATATTATGATGAATGTTTTAAATAATTTATCCATTTATAAAACAAAAGTAATTATATCAGTATTTAATGATATCTCTCAGAGTGCATAATTACATTTAGAGCTGTCTGGAGTGAAGGACAGGACAGTATATTTAATCAATGATAGCACCAGTCATGGAGTAGATGATACATTATTATACAAAATGAAGCCTTTGTTAAAGGCATGAAGAACAAGGTCTATTTGTGGTAGTTATGGACTTCAATGTGCAGCCTTAAGTGTGAAAATGGTAGGTTCTATTCAGTGTTTATCTGTAACAAAACTAAAGTTCTACTGTAAAACCCACACTTAACGCTGATTTGAAAAAAGTCATCAGTCAATTTGTAGCTTATCCTATTCATAACTGTGCAAGATTCCATGAGTTTGTAAAGGGTGTGGCCAGGGGACACATCTAATGATCAAGTCATGTGTCTACAAGGAAAACCCTAGAATATCCAACTTCCATTCATTTTAGTGAGTGCTTCTTTCTCTTCCTGTGGTTCAGTCAGTGTCGGAGGCTGTAGGGCGAAACAGGAATACTTGTTGGTGTCATTCTAAGGCATATAAGAGCTTATAAAGCTAATTGTGGCCCAGGGAATCTACACTGCACAGCAAGTATCCTGAGTCACTGAGACCACCTCTTTGCGGAAGAGTTTTCACGCCTGTGTATTGACACCTGCTCCTAGAAGTGTAATTTGAGGTCACTCTCTGACCATAACCCCCTTCAATTTCCTCATTATTTCAGCCTAGGAAATGTTCCTCCATGAAATAAAACTATTTCCTCCTAAATTTGAATTCTTCTCATCTGAGGCACTGCCTGAAAGGCCACAAATACAGCAAACACAATTTTCTTAATAGGATTGGAGAAGATCAGGTTACTCAATCTTTTGGCTGTAACGTAATCTGTCCTTGTAGTACTGAATACAAAAAAAAAAAAAAGTCTGGTGGGGACTATAGAGAAAGAATAAGGGGAAATTGTACAAAAAAAAAAAAAAAAAGCATATATCCCCTGGTATTTCAAAAATGTGTCTCAGTTAACCAAGAATACAGATTTGAAGTCTATATTTAACAGAGATTTGAAGTCTATATTTTTTTATTAACTAGTGAGTTCAGTAGATTTAAGTTCCAATTAAGAGACCAAACATTTGAATTCTATTTATTTAAATTTGCTCATCATAAAAACATCTATATACTTATAAAAATATTCCAGTTAAAATAACTGGGTTTTGCCTTTTTTTTCAGAGCACTGTGCTTTTAGTGATAATATATACTTTAAAAGCTAGAAGCAAAGCACATTGAAGGATTACAATATTTTTAAGTCCTGTAAAGTATGTTAAAGTATATTAATCGAGCTTATTTTTCTGTCTTTGAGTTAAGGGAAAATGGTAGAGCCTTTTTTTTTTTAACTCTTATTGATTCTTTGTAGATTTCACATCACGCATCCTGATCACACTTATCTCCCCGTCCACTTGAATCTGCCCTCTGCCATTGCAACCTCCCCCTCAAAACAGAACCAAATTTAAAGGGAAAAACAAAAACCAAACCAAACAAATGAGAGAGAGAGATACAGAGAGAAAGACAGACAGACAGACAGACAGACAGAGGAGAATCTCAGAATCTCGTTGTGGAAACTATAGTGTGGCCCTTTGAGTCACACAGTTTACCCTTTAGTCCATTCATCTTTACTTGCAAGTGTTCATTACTATCAGTCAGCCATTGGTCTGGCTCGAGGCCTCTGGTCTCTGCTACACCACTAACAATGGGCTCTCACTGGGGCTCCTCTTGGATATCCTTTTGCCCTGTGTCCTGGAGATCCTGCTGTTTTGGATTTGTCACTATCTGGGCGAGCTCTCTAGCACTGCCCAGGCTAGTTCACCCAATGTAGCCTGCAGCAAGGAGCAGAGCCAGTACTGTTCTCGGGTCCTCACATCCGGGTCAGCCTCACTCACACCACCAGGGCCAGCTCTACTGTTTGCCCAGGCAAGGTGCATGGCTCTCTCTCCCGATTGCTGTAGGGGATATATGGGGGGTCAGCTTTCCTGTTCTCATGTCCTCAGGACTGGCTCACCTGAGCACCCTACAACAGGTGTGCTGTCCAGATGGGGTGCAGAGTCTACTCTCTTGTGTACTGCAGCTGGTGAGGATCAGGGCTAGTTCTTCCACTCTTGTGACACCTGGCTAGCTCTCTCACCTGCCACATGTGGTAATGGGTGAGGCAGGGGAGGACCTCCTTCTCACTCATGCACCCCATGGCAGATGAGGGGAGGGGAGGTCAGCTCTCCTGCTCTCATTCCCTCAGGGTCAGCCTACCTGTGTCCCCAGCCACAGGATGCTGCCCAGGTAAGGTGCACACCTGTGGTGAGGGGTGGAGCCATCGTTCCCGAGTGGGTGGAAACCTGAATGGGGACAGCTCACCTGCTACAGTACCCAGCCAGGGGCATGGCCAGCTCTCCCAGGGAAAGTGAAGGGAAGGGCCAGTTGAGCACAGCATGGTTCCAATGACCACCTGTGCTAACATGGGCCATGGACGTCATCACAGACCCCAGCTGCAGCAGGAACACAGACCCAGACATGGCCCTAGGCAGCAGCTAGGGCTTAGACATCTCCATGGCCCCAGGTGGCAGCACCAGCCACCAAGACCAGTATGGCCCCGGCAGAGGCATGGTCCTCTGACATTAACATGGTCTCAGGTGGCTGACCAGACCTCGGTCATCCACACAGCCCTTGGTACTAACAGGAATCATGGACATCAACTCAGACCCCAGCTGCTGTAGGGCCACGGACCCAGACATGGCCCTCAGCAACAGCCCTGGCCAAGACGACACCATGCCCCCCAGACACCCTCATGTGCATCTGTGTGCTCTTTGATAGCAACATGGGCCACAGACATCAATACAGAAGATGGATGTTAGAGGACCAGGGACCCAGACATGGTTCCAGCCAGCAGCCCGGGCCGAGGTCACCATAGTCTCAGTCAGGTGACAGAGCAGGCCGGGTAGAGCCTTTCTTAACTGGAGGCAACTGATCAGGAAGTTCAAGTATATTTGTTTGCAGTCAGAGTACATTATTAGATTATTTTTGCTTAATTAAAATATATCTCCTCTTTCTTTCCTCCAATTTCTCCAATTCCCCCACTCCCCTTCTCAAACTGTTGGCCTTTAAAAAAGTTATCTGTGTATGTGTATATGCAAATATGTAAATTCCACTTGCTGAGTCGCTTTAGTGTTGCTTGTGTGGTGTGTGTGTATGTGTGTGTGTGTGTGTGTGTGTGTGTGTGTGTGTGTGTGTGTGTGTAATGTCTTTAGGGCTGAACACTTGGTATTGGAAAACCATTTAGGGAGCTCATCCCTAGGGAAATCAGTACTCCTTCTCAGCAGCCATTCATTTCCTGGAGATTATCTAGTGGTGGGCTCCCAAAAGATTTCCCCCATTTACGTCAGAATGTCAACTGATGTTGTCACTGTTGATTGCTGAAGAAGCTGTGGAGTTGAGACTTCACAGGTACAGCTTCTCTGTCATATCTGGGAGACACAATCTCCAGTGTAGTTCTTTGTCCTCTGGCTCTTAAAATTTCTCTCCCCGCTCCCACCATATTTCCTGATTCTTAGGTGCAAAACTTGAGTTGTAAATATATTAATTGAGGCTGGGCTCCCCATGATGAATTGTTCTCTGCATTTTAACTGTAATGTCTCCATCTGCTGCCAAAGTTAGCTTTGGTTTTTGGTTTTGGTTTTGGTTTGTTTTTTTTTATAAGAAGCAAGAGCTTTTGCTTTTCTGTGTGTGTAAGGATAAGTATTCAGAATCCACATAGGAATCACACTGGTTTAGGAAAGTGACAGCAGTAGGTTCTCCTTTAAGATCCATGACATTACTAGGCACAGGTGATTGCCTCATTTTACAATACCAGACATGATTTCCTTCCAGTTGAATGGGCCATAAGTTGTTGGTTATTGCCAAGATACTGGTGCCATTACCCCTTGACGAGTATCTCAGGGAGAAGGTTTTGAGGTGAGACCCTGCTATAATTCTCTCAGTACTGTGTCCAATGTGTGTGATGATTTAGCAATAGAAACTCACCTTCAACATCTAGGACACAACCAAGGGCAATAGTAATGGCCTGTTTTGTTTGGGGAGTCTCTTAGACTTCCTTGAAAATAACTCAAAAGGAGGCTCTCATGCTTGGTACTGGGATTTTGTTAGACAGCCATGGCACTTAGGAAGGCATCATCATCCCAAGTGGCAGAATTTCATACCTTCATTTAAAATATATGTACACACATGTATTCTATAAAATTTTAGGTAAATATAAAATAGTATGATTCTCTGACTATTTCCAACAGTCTTCGTATTATGTATTCCTCCTTGCTCCTCCTTCTGAGCCACCCCTCCCTCATTGTTCCTATTTACTTCTCCACATCACTGTAGCCTGCTAGTCTCCTCTCTAGCCATCCTTCCACACACCATGCTTCCTTTTCACTACTACTTTGATGGTCTTTGTCCTGTTCTGTGAAGAGGTAAACTATTACTTCCCACTTTCACAGAGAACAGCTAATAATGATCATTAGATTTTTGAAATAAGAAACTGAGTGTGAATTATGAATTCAGCTCCTGAGAAGTAAATGTTCTAGAAAGAAAACTCCATGACTCAGCTTACTCAGAATTGTAAATGGATTTGTGGTCTTTATCTATAGAAATACCTTAAAATTTCTACTAGTGAAAACTAAAAATATTGCAAATATCTCAAAGTTCAAGAAGCCTGAATAAATTTTATTATGTTTGTATCATAAAATGTTATTTTTTTTCATTTAGCAAAGATAGTAAATTCTATCATGTTCATGTTATAAGGTTAAATAGAAGCAGAATGAAAAATTACATTCTTTCAAAATGAACATGTGACTGCCCTGCATAGATGATTGACAGTGGATGGAGTAAATAATTATTGAATTATCTCAGGTCTATTAAAAGATACATAAATAGATTAGTATAATACCAAATGCCAAATTAACATCTGATTGTTTTTCTCATCTCACATTGTTCAATTCCCAATATTTATTCCTTACTACCTTTAAAATATCAACTAATATCTATGCCTTTCCTTAATATATATATATTAAGTAATCTTATATAAAAGTTGTTAATAACTAAAAATAACATTCAAACTCCTGAAAAACAAGAAAATTAAAACTAGAGGCCAGAGTAACCTATGTGTTAAATAATCTATATAATATTAAGGAAAGTTACATGAATACAAAAGTATCTATATGCTTTCATTTTCTAGTTATAATTATCTCATGAGTTGAATTTTTAGAGAATTGGAAATATACTATATTCATGTTTGAAATGTCTTTTCAGAATGCTAGCTACCATTAGATGTAACATGTCAGTGATTCCACCCTTGTCACACTGTCTACTCTGACTTTAACTCACAATGCTTAGTATGTCAGAATAACTACATCTGTGAATGAGTATATAAGTGGAAAGTAATGTAATATTTTCATGTTTAATCGTCTTTAAATGTATAACGTCTCTATGCTGGTTATTGATTGGAATAGATTTAAATTTACTCATTTTAAAATATATCTCCATAATGGTATTACAATTTCTTTTCTCTAAAATGCCACGTTAAGATTTGAAATCAAATTTTATATATATACAAACTATGTATACATATTTGGTTGCATGATTTAGCACTGTCAAATATTGTCCCTTTTAGGTTTTTCCTGCTGTTAAAATATTTATTACTAGATAAATATAAAATATTTATCTAGTAATAAATAGTAAATATTTATTACTTTTATGAGATCAATAATCACTTGTTCAAGCACTGATGTTTTAGCCTATGACATAAAATGAGTAGACTAAATTCCCACACTAGGTTCTTCACTGTTTTCTACACACATACACACACACACACACACACACACACACACACACACACACACACACATAACACACAATTACTTTCTAGATTTCTGACTTATTGCTGCTTATTTTCTTAAATTAAAAATTTGGCAATTTTATAGAGATGTAGTGTATTTTGCTATTTTGACCTTATTATCTCCTCATGCCCCCTTTCTTGTTGCATGCTTCTTGCTGTCTACTCTTCCTCCATCTACTCTTACATCTTTTGGGGGACCCAGGAAGTTTGACTGTGTTTGCTCACATAAGCATTTCTAGTGAGCTAGTTGACAGAGAATGACCAATTTATCGCTGGCTATAAACGTGAAGAAAATGTTCCCCACTGCCCCTGAAATCATCAACTGCCAAAAACTCTGTGGGTGCGGCTCCAACCCCTCCCCACATAGATGAATGGTTTTAAAGGGCCTAATCCTATGCAGATCTTTTGCAGATAGCAACTGCTGTGAACTCATGGATACCACTGCCCTGTCACATCTGGAAGGCACCTCTCTACAACACTTTTCCTCCAGTTCTTATATTCATTCCACCTCCTCATCTGCAGTGTGTGCTGAGTCTTTGTGCAGGGGTGGATTAAAGATGTTATCTTTATGGCTGAATAGTAAACAGTTACTTACTCTCTGTCTTTGGCAAATTATAAGTCTCTGCAGTAGTAACAACTATCCACTTCAAAACAAGGCTTCACTAACAAAACCCCAGAGCAACAGTGAGCTAGTGACATAGCCATTACTATTTAGAAGGTAGTTTGAAAGCCCATGTCGATTTAGCAAAACAATAGTTGTAGTTTCGCCCCTCCCCACCCCCACTAGGATCTTTTCACTCCCTTGATATGGGCCTTTGACTAGGTTTATAGTAGGAGACATGAATTCTTCCCTGTGGACTGGATATCAAACAAAATCTAAATGTGGTTGGTTGCTACTATAACAGCCATACTACTATAGCACAACTGGATACCCTTTGCCTTGTAGTGCAATTGTGTAGCACACAGGATCCATAGCTGAGCAAAATTATTCATGCCTTCTTTCTCCCAGCAGCCTGCATGGAGCTTTCCAGCATTATGGAATCTAGCCAGCATGGAGAAAGACTTTAGCTTAATTCCAGTATGATTGCATTATTATTACAACAAAGCATGAGTTACCTTCAGTAGCAGAGTCTTACAAGCTATTTCTGGGGACCAAATAAGTGTAGTATAAACTGCCATTTTTTTTTAATGAACATACTCTTTCTGTAGGCTCACAAAGACTGGATAAGTCCCATTATTTCAGTTTCAGAATTGATATGAATCTCTATTATTTTATAACTCAAATAACCAGTACTTACAAAAAAAATGAGTCTTTTTACTTTAAATTTTATTTATCTCAGAAATATTAGCTATTTTTCTATGTAAAATATTATTCTTAAGCCCAAGGTAAAATATTGACATTCTCTGATTCCCATCTATGGAAAATGATGGTTTAAAGTGAGCTGTGCATTATTGGCATTTGATGTGCTTTGTGCAAAGGTGAGTAATCAGATTATCTATCTGTCTGTCTGTCTATCTATCTATCATCTATTTATCTATCATCTATCTATCTATCATCTATCTCTATCTAACATATAAAAAGCTTTATTTTTGGATGTTTACTTGTAAGTGAATATTTGTGTATGTGTGTGTGTGTGTGTAATCAAGCTTTAAATAATAATTATTGTATCATTGAAGTATTGTTATGCCCTTGTAAATTTTCATTTTCCTCTATTAAATGTAAATTATTCACTTAATTTAATTAGATTCATAGCTAAATCTAATAAATTTCCCTGATAATCAAAAATTATATTGTAATACTTTGGTGTATTTGTTATCATTTAAATTATTTTTCTCTAAATTATTTTAAATATAAAAACAAGTAATGCTTCATCAACTTACCCTATTTTATACTTAAATAAAATTGAACTTTCATCCAGTGTAGTTTAAATTCCATTTCTAAAATGTTTATGTATAATTCATTTGATTGGATTTGTAGAGAATCTTGGGCATTTCTGTTTATGAACAATTAATTTCAGGTTTAGATCTTGATTAGACCTTTAATTGTAAATTCATGAGAAAACAAATGGGAAAGAGGAAAGATTTATTGATTCACAGTTCCAGAGATTTCATTCTATGTTCAATTGACTTCATTTTTGTTGGCCTATGATGAGACAAAATATCATGCAAGTAAGAATGTATGAAAGGCAAAGGTACTCATCTTTTGAGGTCACAGAGTTGAAAAACTGACAGGAAATCACCAGAACAAATCGCATGTTTTCAGGACATACCTCCAAGGACACATGTCCTGGTTTCACTATCTCGCAATAGTGAAACCATTCATTTCATTAATTCCTGATACAGTCCTCCCTCATCATTTACCCACTTCCCCAAGTCCCCACACCTAAGCACTGTGTATATCAGGAACCAAGACTTAAGTATATGAGTGTTTGGGAGCATACTTCAAATCCAAACAATATCAGATCTGCTTTTATATACTAACTGTGAAAAGTAAAAAATCAAGTAGATCATAGGAAGAAGCTTTTTTGTACATCAATAATTTCTATATAAAAAGTTTAGGAATTTCCTGTGTCAGTTGAGGTGGACTCCTGAAATGTAGCTCTTTCTTTAAAGAATCTGAAATGTTTTTTATTTTAGAACAAGTGTATTTGGACTTATAAAAATACCATGTCTTCTGAGTTATATTATATAATTTTTCTAGTTTATTTTGGTATAATTTAAACATATATTTGAGAAGAAAACTGTTGCAAATCGCATAAGAATGAAGCTATCTGCAAAGAGATTCATGTAAAGATTTTTGTGAGTTTTGGTGAAATTGTAATGATAGCCTTAAAAAATAAACATAAACTGCTCTCTGATTCCAGTGATCTTTTCCAAATTATTGTGGAGTTGTTACAACTTTCCCTCTGTGTCCTTCTAAATATAGCTGCATCTGGCTCCTGATTTTATTAAGAAAAACTTAAGCTTAAGAGATGGTAGATTCTTAGTAATTATATTCAAATGTATATAAGGAACAATCACATTTGACTTAGCATCTTTTTCATTTCTTTGGAAAGTAATGCTACATTTTTTCCCTTTTCTAACTATATTTATTACTTTTCTATTACTGTGATAACACAAAATGACCAAGGCAACTTATAAAAGAGAGCATTTAATTGGGTTAGAGTATACAATGGTGGAGTGGAAGACATGTCAGCAAGAACAGCTGAGAGCCCACATCTCAAACCACAAGCAGGAGACAGAGAGCACACTGCTAATGCACCAGCTTTTGAAGCCTCAAGGCCTGCCCCCAAGAACATACCTCTTTCAAGAAGGCCATACTTCTTAATTCTTCCTAACAAACTGGGCACCAAGTATTCCAACACATGAGATTATGGGAGCCATTCTCATTAAAACCACCACACTAACCTTAATAGACTGTATTCCAATACAAAATTTTAGTTTTGGTTATGTTTAAGTACATGTGGATATGTGCACATGGAGGCCAAAGGCCCTGGAGCTGAAGTTACAGACAGGTGTAAGCATGTGACATGGGTGCTGGGAGCTGAACCTGTGTTCTCTGGGGTTGCAGCAAGTGCTACGACCCTGCAAGCCATAATTCCAGAAGAGTTTAATGGAAAGAAGATGGGAGAGAAGGGTAGATAAAAGAAGTGGGCAGGTGGGATGACTATCTAACACTAAAGACATTTTTAAAAAGTCATATGGAAACCAACTACTGTTGAAACTTTCCAAAATATATACATTCGTATACACTTAAAAGTATTTAAATGGGTTTACACAATAATAGAGCAACTATGCCCCCTCTAAACACCACAGGCTAACAAATCAAGAGCCTAGTGCCAGGGTTGGGTTACTTCAGGAGTTATTAGCAAGTAAGGTCCCATAGAGCTCTGGCATTTTAGACTATTTCCAATGCTCTTGGTTACTCTCCAAAACTTGATAGTAAGACCCTGTTGCTGAAGATATCATTTATTTGAGTCATAGAACAAGGAGAAATCAAGCTAGTACTCACCTAAAAGCTTCCTTCATACTGGCTTTCATAGTGCTGAAAGACTCTGTGCAAGCTACCAGAGGAGAAATGGAATCACCAAACTTATCAGCTGTGAACCCTATACCCTGCAGACTAAAATAATGAGTGGCTTGGCAATACATGTCCACTGGTGGCACAATTGTCATGGGAATAACCAATCCTGATTGAATTTAAGGACAGCTTCACAAATAGAAACTCATACCTGGCACCATTGTTAGTGCCAAGAATCTATGGCTAGACATGTCATACCCTTTAAGGGGGCCCTACCACAGTTGCTCTGCCAATGGACATAGTAGTACTAAAACAAATCCTAACGACTGCTTTGCAGGTATGTTAATGCAATAGTCAACTCTCGTTAGGGAAGCTTCTTTTAGCAATAGATAGCCATTAACACAGAGGTTCATAATTAGTCCAAGTGAATAAGAGACTGTATAATGTTCAGCAGTAAATGGGGCATTTATATCACATACCATTTCCCAAGGCTCAAGGATCATTATGGAAGAGGGGGGAAAGAAATTGTAAGAGCCCTAGGTAGTGAATGATTACAAGTAAATAGTGTTGTCTGGACACAACAGGACACAACACATATGAATTCACAGCCATTGAGGCAGCATGCACAAGGTCTGGTCAGCATGAGGAGGGGATGTGGGCATGAAGTCCCAACTTAGTTAGGAAGCTATGATAGTTGATGAATGCTAGAAAAGGGAAAATCAGTTTTCTCTAAAGATACAGCCCATGATGGTTAACTATCCTGTAGTGAAGGCTGCACTTCAAAAAGTGTATGAATGGCACAAACTGCACTGAATCAGTTAAAAGAAGAGAGAGGATAAAATTTGAGTGGGTGGGGAAAGGGGAATGGATCTGGGAGGAGTTGAGAGAGAGATGAATATGGTGAAATCTAGTTATGGTGATATTTTATTTGAGCTGAAATGAGATTTTATTTGTATGTTAATAAATAAAGTTGCCTGGGGGTCAGAACTAATAGCAAGCCATTTAGCAGAAGTCTGGCAGTGGTAGCACACGCCCTTAATCCCAATCACATGACAGGCAGATCTCTGTGTGTTTAAGGACACAGCCAGCATGGAGACACACACTTTTAATCTCAATACCAACCATAGAGACCTGGAGGTTTGTATAGACAGGCAGTGACGAGGAGGTCATATGGTTGGGTTTACAACCAATGAGAAGGCAGAACAGAAAGTCAATACAAAGACAGACACACAGGAAGTAGGTCTCTTTTCTGAGGGGAAGGATGACAGCGACAGCGAGGGGTAAGAAGGCGGTCTTGGTCTTAGCTCTTGGCTGCTGCTCGATCTCTGGGCGTTTAACTCTGCATTTGGCTCTGTGTTTCTTATTTAATAACACCGTTCAGAACTACATCTACATCTAGTGTATAAAATTTTCAAAGATTATGATGTAAAAGACACATAAAATAAAGAAAGAAAAAAATTTCAAAGGATAAAAAAATGAGAAAAATAACCAAGTTAAAAACTGTAAAGAGTTTACGTAAGAACACATGACAGCAGTAATGAAAAATGATTTTAGGTAGCTCATACTACAAGCTAATTTTAATAAGTTAAAAAGTCAATTTTCCCTTATATCTCCCCTTTTCAAGGAAATTTTTTATATTTTTCTCTATTTTGTCTAAATATTTCTGGTACTTGGTAAATGTGAAGTTTTGGATTTATGTTGATCTATTGCCATATGCATTGACAATTTTAATCAAGTAAAGTATTTATTTTTCTTTAAATACCTTATGAATCATTTTGAGACACCAGAGCAGCAAGTAGAATGAGACTCAGCCTTTTTTGTTCAGCATGTGCCCTTATTCCACTAATCAGCTTTCTCACGATGGCACCAGGGCATGAGCCCAACCCTAGTTTGTCTAAATATTAAAACATATGGCTTCCCATAATTGGCTGTGTGGAGTTAACTGCCCTCCAGGTGCTCATGTCATAACTCTGAAGCATCCTGGGTTTCCTTAAAGCTTGTCCAAAATAAACACTATGGCACTTTGCCTGAAGAATGTTTACTCTTTTGAAAATTTTGGCCCTCTTAAATGAGACAGAACATAGGAGCATGGGAATTATTGTCTGAATGCCCTACCTTCACACTATAAAAATTGTTTTTTTCTGATTTAAAATTTGGTTGTACATTATCATCTTTTTATTTTTAATATTTTAAGAAATATAGTTGTGTGTGGCATCCATGTATGCTATCTCTCAGAATTTATTTATAATTTTTTATATTAGTTGAAGCAGTTTCAGCCTTTGTAGGGAAAGGGAAAGAGGGACAATAGATGTATCATTCTTTCAACTTTACTGATAAAAACTAGAACAGCTTCCAACTAGATTTTCTAAAGCACTTCAAGAATCTTTGTAAGTTGTTGCACATTACAAAAGTAAAAACAATCTTGAAATATTCCAGTGATTAGGTTCCTTGAACAGACTTAGAAGCCACAAGAAGCAGGCACAGAGCAGGACCCAGTGTGTCATGTTATCCCCAATACAGAGGAAAACACGGTTCTATTTAGCCAAGTGAGCACAAGCTTTAGCATCAAGCTATGGAGAATATAGAACAGAGCATGCAGCTATAAGATCGTAGGAGGCCAGTACATCAGTGTCCTCAAGGCTGGCGACAGCAGTGACAGTATCTCTGGAGTTATCTCATGAACTCTGTGCCTTGGTCCTTGGCCACAACTCTGAGTTCATACTTGTTCTTTTAAAAATATAATCTGGATTTATATTTAAATTCAGAACTTAATATATGTTAATCAAGCATCAGGTATACTTAGCCTGTTCTTTTATGAATATATTTTCTGCCTTCCAAACATTAAAAAAAAGCACACCCAACATTTGACATTAATTAAGAAGAATGGACAGTTTTGACATTAACATAAGAAAATTATGCTCTATTTCATAATAGTTAAAGAATAATTTTTAATAAGAGGTCAAAATTAAATGATTTAAGCAAATATGTTCCTTCAGATCTTAATGTTTGAGAAGGAACATCTTGAGACTAAGCAATCTTTGTAAACAGAAGCAAAATTTTCACACCAAAAAAGGATCCTTTAAAATATCCTAATACAGTATCAATATTGAGGTTAATTTCCCCACTGAATTTTGTATATGTAATATAGCTATAACTATATACATTGATTATGAATATTATGAGATAATTGGTTGCACCTCAGAATTTTAAGGCAAGACCCTATTGCTGAAGACACCACGTATTTTGGACACCAGACTTGGAAGAATCAAGCTGGCGTTCACCTGGAAGTCTCCTCTCTTAGGACTAGGTCTCATAGTCTCAGAGGTGATATGTAAGCTGCCAAAGAACAGAACAATACCAAGAGAAAAAGATAAACCCAAGGGCTCATTAGTGGCACTTACATTTCTGGGGTGATAGCCAACACCTTAGTTGTACTTAAGGCCCATTCAATAGGAGGCAGTTCATGCCTACTATCATAAACCTAGGCAGCTATTGTGACCAGTGGCATCATAGACCATAGAGGAGAACCTACTACTGCCTCTTTCCTAAATCAATACAATCTCTATCTATATTCTGAATATTGATCCTTATACTCACAGATAAGTATAGGTCTCACCTTTCATCAAAGTACCTTCTTTTTCCAACAGACACTGGATAATACAGTCTTACAGTTAGTTGGTCAAAATGTAGAGAATAAAT
Source organism: Peromyscus eremicus (assembly GCF_949786415.1). Taxonomy (NCBI): domain Eukaryota; kingdom Metazoa; phylum Chordata; class Mammalia; order Rodentia; family Cricetidae; genus Peromyscus; species Peromyscus eremicus. Next base: position 8,167,506 of record NC_081418.1, on the reverse strand, counting down.
GATCATGAGAAACTAGCCCTAAGTGGTACATCAACAACTCAGCCCTATACCTAAGATTCATGGAACATCATTGATAAAGGGGCTTAAAGTTTGTAAGAGCCACAGGACTAGGATACCTGCTGTAAGATAGTGTCTAATAGACATGACATGGATGCTGGTTCCATAAAACTCAACAATGTGGTTGCCTAAACCAGACATATATAATGGCCATACCAGTTGACATGCCGACAGGGATAAGGGGAATTTCACAAGACCCTACCTTACATGAAGAACTACCTATAATCACTGGCTGCTGAGAGAGGGAGAATCAGTTGTCGCCAGGGACAAGACTTCTGAATCGTTACCCAAACCCATGTGGTCAGCCCTAAACACATATGCATATGAGAAACATTGAATGGATTCAGTAAGATGTGTGTGTGTGTGTGTGTGTGTGTGTGTGTGTGTGTGTGTGTCAGTAGTGGTTATAGAAAGTCATGAATCTGAGAGGGAGAGAGAGAAGGAAGAGTTGGAGGAGACAAAGTAGGAGTGGAAATTATGAAAATACAGTATGTTCCTGTATAAAATTCTCAAAAAAAACCAATAAAATATCATATAAATAGGGAGTAACTCACTTTTCATGTATCTAAATCCCAACAGAATGGAGAATGAAACTAAATACAACCAAATGAGTCAGATTTTATGTTATTTCCCTAGTAGCTGCCAAAATATTTTCATGTTTACAAGTAGACACATTCAGTCTGAGCTAATAGCATAGTTAGTCAATGTGGTTTTAGAATTGATGCAATGAAATTATTTTCACTGCTATACAGAAGCCAAACAGACATATAGATTAAATGTATTTCCAAAAAAAAAAAAAATTAGCTTTCGTTCCCAATTTTCTGAGCAACTGTCATACTGATTTCCAAGGTGGGCTGTACAAGTTTGCACTCCCACTAGCGGTAGAGGAGTGTTCCCCATACTTCACATCTTCTCCAACATAGGCTATTGCCATTCTGACCAGTGTAAGATAGTATCTCAAAGTTGTTTTGATTTGCATTTCCCTGATGACTAAAAGGTGGTGAGCAATTCTTTAAATGTCTTTAGGCTATTTGAGATTCTTCTGTTGAGAATTCTCTGTTTAGTTCTGTAGCTCATTTTTTAACTGGATTGTTCAGTATTTTGATGTCTAGTTTCTTGTATTCTTTATATATTTTAGAGATCAGCCCTCTGTCAGATGTGGGGTTGGTGAAGATCTTTTCCCATTCTGTAAGCTGTTGTTTTGTCTTATTGACCATGTCCTTTGCTCTACAAAAGCTTCTCAGTTTCAAGAGGTCCCATTTATTGATTGTTGCTCTCAGTGTCTGTGCGTTTAGGAAGTGATCTCCTGTGCCAATGAGTTCAAGACTACTTCCCACTTTTTCTTCTATCAGGTTCAGTGTAACTGGATTTATATTGAGGTCTTTGATCCATTTGGACTTGAATTTTGTGCATGGTGACAGATATGGATCTATTTGCATTCTTCTACATGTTAACATCCAGTTATGCCAGCACCATTTGTTCAAGAGAGGGGGCCATTATGAAGTTAGGGAAAAAACTGGTCCTAGGGAAATTCCCAGGAATTCACAAGGATGAACCCAGCTAAGGCTGCTAACAATAGTGGAGAGGGTACCTGAACTACCTTCCCCTGTAATCAGATTGGTGAACAACCTAATTGTCATCATAGAGCCTTCATTCAATGACTGATGGAAGCAGATACAGAGACCACAGCTAGGCACTGGGCGAAGCACCTGGAGTCCAGTAGAAGAAAGGGAGGAGGGATTGTATAAGCAGCGGGGGTGGGGGGATGAGGGGTGGTCAAGATCATGATGGGGAAACCCACACAGACAGCTGACCTGAGCTGGTAGGATCTCACAGACTCTAGACTGAGGCCTGGGGAACCTCCATGGAACCAAAACTAGGTCTTCTGAATGTGGGTGACAGTTGTGTGACCTGGTCTGTTTGTGGGGCCCCTGGCAGTGGGACCAGGATTTATCCCTGGTGCATGAACTGGTTTTTTTCTAGCCCATTCTCTATGGTGGGATACCTTGCTCAGCCTTGATACAGGAGGGAGGGGCTTGGGCCTACATCAACTTGATGTGCCAGACTTTGTTGACCCCCCATGGAAGGTCTTACCCTCTCTGAGGAGTGGATGGGGGTGGGGTGGAGGGAAGGTGGGAGGGGAAACGGGAAGAGGGGAGGGAGGAAAAACTGTGGTTGGTATGTAAAATGAAAACAAAACTTAAATAAATAAAAAGAAAAAAATTAGCTTTAGATAATGTGCTTGACATCATTGTGTTCCCAAGACCTCATTCACATTGCCCAACATAATGATATGCTCCATATTGTTCTTATTATAAATAATTATATAATATAAATGTATATAAATATTCATATATATTTGTGCTTAGGCTAATTTCATTAAAATCTCCAGATCTATGAAATTCATGCTAAGAACCTATTACATATTAAAGAAATATTAATATAAAATCCACACCAAGCTGATGTGAAAATATTTTTAAAATTTGCATACTTCCAAGATAAAATGGTAAAACATGTCCAGATCTGGAGTGCAAGTTCCCAATCCAAAAGTAAAAAATAATCATACCAAAATAAGATCACAGCCTGGCGAGACAAAGCTTAGACCCTATAGCTTCATTTCCGACATTTGAAACACACCATAGTGAGATGGCTCCCAAGGACTCCTCAACTCTGTGCCTTCAGTTTCACTCGCTCGTTGTGGCCTCATACCTGCTGGATTTGCAAGCTGTGGTCACTTTCCTTTCCCAGGCATACCTTGCCGATGGCTTCGCTAAGCTCTTTGGATGTATACTGCAGCTTGGGCTTCATTCTCAGTATTCCAATCCTTAACATGTCAAGCACTGCTTGCAGAGATGGTGACCCTGCACCATGTAGGGTGATCTCCTGAGTTCACTGTGGACATCTCAGTGAGTGTCCACAACTCAAAAATTCTTACATTCTGTCGTCTACACAACATCGCACATGAAATGCTTAGGCCGACAACGAGTGTGACCTACACTTGTAGTCTCTTTGCGCCTTCCTACTTAATTCGTGGTAGATGAGCAGTTTGCAGCAGGACTTTATTCTGAAATAAAGTCTTTGAAACAAGTTTACACATTGGTACCTCTATGCAAGCAATGGGTAGAGGCTGGCTGATTCCTGAGAAGCCCCCCTTGCGTCTTTTCTAGGTATTGCCACATACAGTTTGCCTTATTTTCCTTGTTGTTATTCACTACTTCCATCTCGATTTCATTTTGAAACGTATCCTTTTGCCGGAGGAACTGAACAATTTTCAAGTATTCTTACTCTCCTCTTTGCTCTGATTCCCATGTAAATTTGTGTGAATGTAACCAGCAGTGTCTATGCTGGTCTCTGCATCCTATGATTTCTTAAAACTTTCCTGCCAGGTATAGGGCTCCTTCACTTTTAACCTCATCCTCCCACCATGCATCAGGGTGTGGAGAAAATCCCTCCTGTGGTTTTGAGAACAGTGGCCTCTAGTGTAATTCTCCATAGAATACACATTTCCATCTGAAGTTCGTTAGCATAGCTTTTTCTGCACACATTTCTCTCAGCATTCTGCTCTCAGCCTTCATCAGAGTCCCTCATTAAGTTCTGCTTACATACAGAATTCTCAGTTTTTGTCTCACTTTTGTTTCATGAGCTCTTCCAAATCTTCCCCAGATCTTTTCATAATTAAATTCTAAAAGCTTTCCACATCACCAGATATAATTCTAGCAATGATTTTTAGCATTTAAAATATTCTGAATTGGAATACCCTCATCAAACAAGTACTTCGGATAATCAATAGCTTTCCTTACCCTTCAAAGATAATTTTTCTAAAACTTTTTCCTCACAGTTAGTTGGAAGTTCTAACTCACTAAAAGTTGGCCTCAGTGTTTGCCGTAGGTGGTAAAATATGGCAAGTCCTGGTGGTCAGCAAAACCACTGCAACATGACCAGGAAATAACAGCAAGAGAGGAAAAATCTAAGATTCAAAACATCCTGTTTGTTTGTAGATTCCCTCTGCCAAGTGTTTTCATTAAGTCTTCCCATGTACTCATTAGTTTCTTCTGTTTTTTTTGTTTGTATGTTTGTTTTGTTTTACAGTTTGAAGAATACCCTAGCATTTCTTGTACAAAAGATGTGATGGAGATATGTTCTCTCAGTTTTGTCAGTGAATTTATTTATTTTCCTTTTATTCCCAGTACTAGGGATTGTACTTGTAGCTGGAAGGTTTCTCTGGTCCACCTAGCCCCACATCTCGCAGCAGCTCAGAGCCAAATAAAAACACAGAGGCTTATATTAACTACAAATTGCATGTCCATGACCTATGGCTCAAGCTTCTTGCTAGCTAGGTCTTATAACTAAAGTCAGCCCATTTCTATTCATCTCTACGTCACCATGTGTTCTATGGCATTGCCTATGTGCCATTACATGCTGCTCCCTGGAGGGCGGGGTGGTGTCTCCCCAGACTCTACCTTTCTCTTTCCTTTCTCTCTCCTTGGATTTCCCACCTGCCGCTAAGCTGCCTTACCATAGGCTAAAGCAGCTTATTTATTAACCAATGGGAACAACATTTATTCACAGCATACAGAAAGACATCCCCCAGCATATACCTAGGACCTTATGTATGCTAAACAACATTGCACCATTAAACTGAGAGAGAAAGATAGAGAGAAACAGAGATAGACAGAGATGGAGGAGATAGGTAGATAGATAGATAGATAGATAGATAGATAGATAGATAGATAGATAGATAGATAGATAGATAGATAGTGTTTCCCATGCTATCTTTAGATATTCCCATGCTTCAGGATACTGAGTAGCTGGGATTTACAGGCATATGTCACCACACTGAGCTGCTTCATATCTTTAAAGAAGCTTCCTAGGTATAGTGTTCTTGGTTGGCAATATGTTTGGTATTGTTTTCTTTCAGTGCTTTTGACATTTTCATCCTCTTCTGGATGGTAAGACGTCACTGAGAAGCATTTTGTCAAACCAATGTGGACACTCCTGCTGGTGGGAGACAATAGCCATCAAGGCCTGTTTTCTAAGACTTTTGTCTCAAGTCAGAAGGCTGAGGAAGAAGTTGGCCATGTTGGAAATTTGTCACATTTATTACCTAGCCATGGCCCCTCTCCCTGTCTGTCTTCCTGCCAGGGAGTCTGTCTGACTCCTCACAGCTCTCTAACAACTCTCATCAAATAAGACTGTTCAATGCTGTGATGGCTAAGGATGAGGTTGAGATGGTGGAGGCAGGCCCGTGGTTGTCAAGGCTCAGGCTAAGGTAGATTACAAATCAAACACAATTTCAAGGATTTTCATATTTTCCTGGATATTCCAAATCCTGTTGCTGCTAGTGGTGGTGGTGATAAAGACCAAAACACACATACTACCCACTAGGCCACAGCTCTTGTACTGATGCCAGAAAGGTCTAGAATGTCCAGCAGGGCAAGCCTCAATGTCGACATAGTTGTCCTGCCTAAGAGTGGATGGGAGAAAAAGTCCCATGGTAGCCATGACTCATGGTAAGCTAGTTAATACCTGGTTCTCCCAACTGCAAAGATCTGTACAGTCTTGGGTAAAAGCTGTGCTCCTAGACCATTCCAAGGACAGTAGTAATATCAGCTGAAACCCAAATCAGTAAGTATATAACTAATCCCAGGGCTGTTGGTCTACAGGTTCTCTTTGTCAGCAGGCTGTATAGTGCTACAGAAGCAAGGTATCTCTAAGACAAAGCCATGTTTTGGATTTCATGGTCTGGCACTGTTGCTTAACCTTGATGGGACTGATACTGTATTTAAAGTCAGAGATCTGGGCTTTATCCCTCTACCTTCTCCAAGTGGGAAACACCCACCTCCATGTTATACAGTTCACCGTTGGAGATGTGAAGGTAGTCTTGAGTATGGTAGTTAGTAATTAGGTATGGAGATGGTTATCGAAAGATTTTACTCAGCTGCCATTTTGTTCCACTGCTGAACTTTTGTTTTATAAACCCATACTTTTGTTATCATTAAAAAAATTTTAGGGGTTGAAGTGATGGCCCAGTGGTTAAAAGCATGGCTGCTTTTCCATAAGACTCAGGTTTGATTTTCAGTCATGGTGACTGACAGTATTTCCCTCCCCATGTTCACACCATATGTATAGACTGACAGCTGTCTATAACTCCAGTAGCAAGGAATCTGGTGACCTCCCCTGGCCTCTATGGGCAATAAGCATGCACATTTGATATGTAGAAATATGTATAGGTAAAATATCCAGGTTCATAATTTTAGAAATTTTAAATATGGATACAATGTTTATTATCTTTTGTAAAAGCTTTAGAGTTTGACAAAATGAACATAAAATTATGTTATGACTGATATTTTATTATATATATCAGACAATTTCTCATATTCAATGTGAATAAATTTTAAAACTTATATTTCCACTTAAGGCCATACTTTGAAAATAACAGTAAAAACACTTTCAAAATGCCTTAAATGTATAAACTTCTTTACAAATTAACAAGTAACAAGTCAGCTAATTAGAGTGGGCATTAATATTATTTTAATAATTTTACAGATGAGAAAATTAAAATACAGATGGATTAGCTATTAAAAGCCCCATCTATAATATAGCTGTATTTTAATTATTACTTCATTAAAAGTTTTTATTTGACACATCATATATATCACCACAAGTATCAGTTTGAGAACATAAAAATTTACTGTAAGCCCTAAAATTGTAACAAGGAAGTCATTTAAGAATCTGAATTCTGTAGATGGCGTCAATGGCACATGGCCATATTAAAAATGACCAAATTATTTAGTGTCTGAGTTCACTGGTAACTGTGCATTAGAAAATTATGTATAAATATATATATGTATATATATATATCAATGTTAAATTGCTAGTTCACTGTAATAAATTTCAAGATGTATTTAAAGATAAACATCAAATTTACAAAATTCTTTCCTTTCAAAAATCAATAATGCTTTAATATTGAAATGTCTTAATTTTTAAATTGATGTTCAGAATAAAAATAATTTGTAGGACATGAAAGAAAGCAAGAGCCTATGTAACATTTTAGTTTAATTTAACTTTTAATTTATATGGAAAGTAATAGATTTCCGTATGCATTTTCATGCATACTTAGTTTTGATTGATTTGCTTCCCAGAAACTCCTCTCCTCCCATCTCCCAGCTCCGCTGCCTCTGTTGCACGATTCCACCTTCAGTATTTCTCTCCCCATGTTCACAGCATATGAATTCTAACACCCTCACTAGGCCCTTCTTTAAAGCCTCGTGTTTCCCCTTTTATGTGGCTCATTGTAGTTTCGACTGCCACATACTCTCACCCCATAAATACACATATACACAAAGCAACTACTATAAAAGCTTCATGAAATATATACATATATAAAAAGAGTTTGAGTAGAATTACCCTGTAATGTAGTGACAGTATCCCTACTCGATAACACAAGCTAACACGTAAACATCTCAGGTTCAGAAATGGACTAACTCTTGGAGTTTTCCAGTGAGATACCACCAAACACTACAAGCTTTACAGTAATTCTCTAATGCTGAAGACATCACATACTTGAGTCATAGAGCAGAGAGAAATCATTCGATATTAACCAGGAAGTATTATTACTACTGGTTAGCTTTCATATCTGCTAGAAGATGCTATGCGTTCAATCAGAGGAGAAAAGCAATCATCAGTCTTACCCATTTGTGAACTCTATGAGCAGTTTGGCAAGATATGCCCACTGGAGCAATAGGAACATAAATGTTATGGGAGTAACCAGTCACTTTTTGATTGGATTTAATGCCCACATCACAAGATAGAATCAGTACCTGATACCATTACTGGGTCCAAAACCTGTGGCTAGCTAACTCAGGGGCTCTAGGGTAGAACCTACTATTATTATAATAATAGACATAGTATTAAACTGTCCCCTAAGTTCTTATCTCTCAGCCTTCGTTGGAATAAGTTTCTTTTTGTAGTAGACAGCAATTAACACACAGACTTACAACCAGTAAAAGTGCAGAGATTAAAAAAAAAAAGTAGGACACTGCTGTGGATATTGCTCTGTATAAATAAAATGCTGATTGGCCAGTAGCCAGGCAGGAAGTATAGGCAGGACAAGCAGAGAAGAGAATTCTGGGAAGTAGAAGGCTGAGGCAGACAGATGCTGCCAGCCTCCGTGATGAGAAGCAACATATTAAGATACTGGTAAGCCAGGAACTATGTGGCAACTTATCGATTAATAGAAATGAGTTAATTTAAGATATAAGAACAGTTAGCAAGAAGCCTGCCACGGTCATACAGTTTGTAAACAATGTAAGTGTCTGTTTACTTAGTTGGGTCTGAGCGGCTGTGGGACTGGCGGGTAAGAGAGATTTGTCCTGACCATGGGCCAGGCAGGAAAACTAGCTACAGGACACTATGCTTGGTTGGCATTAAGTGGGGTGAATTTGGGAGAAGTTGGGCAAGGAAGAGTAAATATGATTAGAATACATCCCCCTTACTCCTCTCATTGTGGAAGAGAAAGCAGAAAGATCATGAGGGCCAGAGGTAGTGGATGATTACAGGCAAATAGTTTTTTCTGGACACAATGAGGCAGCTGCACATATAAACTCACAGCACTTGAGATAGCGTGAAAAAGACCTGTGCAAGTTCAAGTTAGACAAGAATCCTAGCATGATGGGAAAAGTGGGTACCAAACCTGTCCTTAACTAGGAGTTGTTAGCAATTGATAGCTACAAGAAGAAGAAGAGTCAGTTTTCTCTAAGGATGGGGTTCCTGGTGGGTTACCAATGCTCTAGTGGATAGTTTCACATCAAAGAGTATGGACAACAGAAATTGGGCTTGATGTATTTATAAAAGAAAGACAGAACACTGTGCTAGGTGAATTTAAATGGGAGTAAATTTAAGAGAGATTGGGGGAAGAAGAATGACTCTGATTAGAATACCTTTAGTGCAACTCTCCAGAATGAAAATATCTTTTTAAATATAGAAAAGTGAAAAAAGAAAAAGTTAAAAACTAGAAGCTAAGACTCACATGTAAGTGAAAGTGTTCTGTCTATATTTCTAAGCCTGGTTTATCTCACAACATTCTTTATTTTCTAGTTCCACCCACTTTTCTATAAATTTCATGATTTCATTTTTATAGCTTAATAGCATGTCATTATGTGGATATACCACATTTTCATCATCTATTCATATGTTGATAGATATCTAGGCTGATTCTGCTCCCTTGCTAGTGTGAAGAAAACAACAATAAATGATTATCTCTATGGTGGCATGTAGAGTCTGTTGAGAGTATGTCCTGGTGTGGGGAAGCTGGGTTTGGGGCATCTAATTCTAGTGTTGTGAGAAACTTCCACAGCGATTTGTGAGCGGCTTCATTCCTCTTTCCTCACGTATTCACGCCTGTTCACGGTCATTTCGTTCTGATGGCAGCCATGCTGACAGGTGAGATGGACTTTTCAACTAGTTTTGATTACCATTTCCCAGCTTGCTAAATATTTTGAACCCGTATTAAAATACTAGTCTTGATTAGCATTTCTCAGGTTGCTAAATATTTTGAACCCTTATTAAAATACTAGTTTTGATTACCATTTCCCAGCTTGCTAAATATTTTGAACCCATATTAAAATACTAGTTTTGATTAGCATTTCTCAGGTTGCTAAATATTTTGAACCCTTATTAAAATACATATTGACATTTGTGGGTTTTTTTCCTTTTGAGAACTACCTTTTCTGTTTATCATTCCATTTATTGATGGACAGATTTTTGTATGTTTCTGTTTAATTTTTGTAATTCTATACATATTCTAGATAATAACCCAATATCTGAAGTATAGCTGACAAAGATTTTTCTCCCAGTCTATAGGCTTTCTCTTTGTTGTACTAACAGTTTGATTTCCTATGCAGAAGCTCTGAATCTATGTCGTCCCCTTAAATCTTGAGGTTATTTCCTGGGCTATTGTGGTTATTTAGAAAGTTTTTGCCCGTGCCTGTGTCCTGAAATATTTTCTGTATGTTTCCCTCTAACTGTTTAAGCACGTCAGGTTTTAAAATAAAGACTCAGTCCATTCGAATTGAGGTAAATACTGGGTGTGGATCCTCCATGTTGAAGCCTTGACTGAGAACAGAATTGTGTTATTGAGAACCCTGTTTCAGTCACAGTTCCTCTTTCATGAATACTTTCCTCTGACCTCTCTACCTATTTTTTCACTTTTGTCCCACTGTGCCACCTCAGTTGTTACTTTCTTTGCAAAGTCAACCTTTCCTCGCATGAGTTACAACTCTATTGTACTTTCTCAGTGTCTTCCACTGTTATTATAAGCATTGTTTTCATATTCCCTACTAGACGATGAGGACGTTTACTAAGCAACTATAATTTTAATGTGTGTGTTAACATGGTGCCATGCAGTGTCTGGTGAAAGTGTACTGGGATGATAAGCTAATTGAATGAATCATTCAGTGCGGTATTTTGATAGCTTCTTCAAGAGTAAAAGTTTTTCACTAGTTTCTAGGTATGCCTTGATATGTACAAAGTATAGAAAACATTTGTATTTCCGATTTACAACTTACTTTGTTCTGCCATTTTAAAAACTAGAAAAGCAAGCTAGGACAGATTTTTAAAACATCGTTGTATAGTAACTAATAAATATAACTTTATAGTAAGCCAATAAGAACAGTGTCATAAGAATTATACTAATGATATCTGAGGTTTATTCTTGGAATCCACATGCATACAAACTTTTACACACATGTACACACACACACACACACACACACACACACGGGGGGGGAGACAGAGAGAGAGAGAGAGAGAGAGAGAGAGAGAGAGAGAGAGAGAGAGAGAGAGATGAGATTGTGAATTTAGAATTCTGAGATTCCTTTTGAATTGTGTTTGGGTACTGCCAGTTATCAAAATAAGGACAGAGCAATGTAGTATACGTCATGACTCACTTTACAAATTTAATCAAGACTAAAACATTAGTCAGTTTTACAGTCTATTTGAGAAAAATAGAAGTATCACAGGAGAAGGGAAACAGTTTAAGTTTAAGAAGGAATTTATTAGCAGAGCACTCAGCTCACATGTCTAAACACTGACATCGGGTCTAGACGTGTTGGCGCATGCCTTCAATCCCAGCCGGCACTCTGGAGATAGGGGTGGCACATGCCTTCAATCCCAGCCGGCACTCTGGAGGTAGAGGTGGCGCATGCCTTCAATCCTAGCTGGCACTCTGGAGGTAGAGGTGGCACATGCCTTCAATTCCAGCCGGCACTCTGGAGGTAGTGGTGGCACATGCCTTCAATCCCAGCCGGCACTCTGGAGGTAGAGGCAGGTGAATCTTTGAGTTTGAGATCAGCCTGACCTACATCATGAATTCTATGCTAGCTAGGCTACATAACAAGACCTTGTCAAAAGAAAAAAGAAGGAAGAAGAAAAAATAAGGTATCTGCCAAATTTTTTGAGATTTTAGCTTCATGGCAAGCAATGTTGCCTGTCCAGACCTGCGAAATTCTAATTTATCCTTCATTCAAGTATAAGTAAAACTGTGGGCTTTCCACCCACTTTCATTAATGATTTTGCATAGTATGTTCTGCTGGTTTCTTCTGACTAAAATGAGATATTAAGTCTGCTCTCTGCTCTCTTCGTTTGTACGAAGGAATTGTAGGAATTTCGTCACTAATTCTGATTTAAGCATCTTCGGTTTCCTTTAAAATCTGACTCTAGAGATGTGTCCACATCTTTGCAGCCTGTCTGTTTCTTCCACCGGATACTTAACAGGATACAGTTTTTACTTTCCATGTGTCAGTTTCTGCATTTGTATAATGAACATAATTATAGGAACTCCTAAGATAGAGTGACAATTTAATGAGATAAAGAATATTCACAGGGTCCTTTAATCCAACAGATTCCACCCAGTCTTCTCTCTCTTGAATCTGTTCCTTCTCTATTTTTAAATCACCATATTCCTTGTAAATTGGGACAGATTTTTGTTGTTGTTTTAGCAGTGTTAATTCCACCATTCAGTTTCTGGTGCTGCTCTCTAGTCATTGACACAAGCTTGCAACTTTGAAAAGCAATGCCATCCCTTCAGGGGAAACTCATCCTCTTCAATGAATTCAGCCAAAGGAGGAAGTTACATGCATATGAAACCAGCTCCGTCTTAAAAATAGGAGTTCTATTTTATTTCCGTTTTTTAGCCCAGCCCAGTGTACATACTCAAGGCTCAGACAGCAGTGATGATTTTTTTAGCATACAGTGTTTATCAGATTCTTTCAAAATGAACATATAATGATGCCAGTTTATGACTTAAACCTACCTTTGACTTTGCTGATCATTTGAGGTGAGGAGACTTCAACTGACTCCCTGTATATAACATGTTTGCCCCCACCCCCCTGGGACTTCAGAGCAACAGTATTTTTGCCCAAAGTATTCCTGCAATAAATAGTCTTGACAGTAATAACAGTGAATGGCATACAATCCATGTGTTTCTAGCATGATTGCCCTGTCTGTGTCTTCTCTTCTTTCCAACTCATTCAGTGTCTTGCATCTTCATTTTGCAGGAAGTCCTTGTTGGGTCTGTGGCTCAAGGATATTCATTATAAACTTATTCTTTATGCCCAAGATACATTTTATAGATCATTGAAAACCCTATGTGAAAAGCCTCACCACCCCCACCTCTACCCGGCCTTTCAGCCATCTCTTTTGGTACTCTCCTCTCAACCCAATCCCTCAAGGTCCAATCCCTACCCATCCCCAGTCCATCCAGGAGATCTCTTCTATTTCCCCTTTCCAGGAAGATCCATGCATTCCCCTACTGGGCCCTCCTTGTTACCAAGCCTATCTGGATCTGTGGATTGTAGCATGGTTATCTTTTCTTTATGGCTAATATCCACTTATAAGTGAATACATACCATGTTTGTCATTCTGGGTCTGGATTACCTCACTCAGGATGACTTTTTTCCTAGTTCCATCCATTTACCTTCAAATTTCCTAATGTCATTGTTTTTAACAGCTGATTAATGCTCCATTGTGTAAGTGTACCACATTTTCTTTATCCATTCTTTGACTAAGGGACATCTAGGTTGTTTCCAATTTCTGGCTATTACAAATAAAACTGCTATGAACGTAGTTGAACAAGTATCCTTGTGGTATGGTTGAGCACCTTTGGGGAATATGCCCAAGAGTGGTATCACTGGGGCTTGAGGTATCAGGTAGAAACCTGATGCAGGGGAAACTCCCACAAACGATAACCTCCACAAGGATGACTCCAGAAATAGTGGATATGTAACCTGAGCAGGCTATCTCCTGTGATCAGATTAGTGACTACCCCCAAGTTTCATCAGAGAGCCTTCAGTAACTGATGGAAACAAACGCAGAGACCCGCAGCCAAACATTAGCCAGAACCTGGGGAATCTTGCTGAAGAGAGAGAGGAAGGATTTCAGGAGCCAGGGGGGTCCAGGACATCACAAGAAAACCCGTAGAAACAACTAGACTGGCTCATGGGAACTCAGAGTCTGAACCAACAACAGGGATCCTGCATGGGACCAACCTGGGCCCTCTGCATGTGTGTGACAGTTGTGTGGCTTGGTCTACTTGTGGGACTCCTGGTAATGGGAGTAGGTGCTGTCTCTGATGCTTTGGCTTGCTCTTAGGAACCTGTTCCTCGTGCTGGATTGCCTTGCCCAGCCTGGATGCTGGATGGTGGGGGGGGGGGGTGCTTGGCCTTGCAGCAACATGATGTGTGGTGCTTTGTTGATACCCACGGGGTGCTTGCCCCTTTCTGGGCAGAGACAGAGGAAGAGAAGATTGAGGGTGGGGGTACAAGGGGGGATGGGAAAAGAAGAGGGAGAGGAAAAACTAAGAAAGAAAAAAGGAAAAGAAAAGAAAGGAAAGAGAAAAAAAGAAAAACCTATGTAGTGTTTTCTGAACGGGGGTGGGGGGGCAGATAATGATTACTAGACTGTTCCAACAGACAGAAGTAGAGTTGGTGCTATGTGGTGGGATGCAGTGTCCCTCTTCTAATCCCACCCTTGAAGAGGGCTGTGATGGGACCCCTGAGGCAGTCTGGCTAGCTAAATTGTCCAAATTGGTGAGCCCAATTTACCAAGTGAGCAACTAAAGAAAATACCTGACATCAGCCTCTGACCTTTACACACATACACAAGCCTGTACATGTGCACGCATACACACATGTGGACACACACTCATACACACACTACATACACTATGATTAGCTCACTAGGCCAGAGTACTCATGAAGGAAATTGTCCGTCTTATGACAGAGGCTTGAGGACCTTGCTTGACTCTCTACCCTCAGTCCATCACAGCTTGAGTACAGAAGGAATAGGAAGTATCACCCTCTGGAGTTCTGATGTCCCAGGCTCTAGGATTGAGGAAAATTTATTTCTAGGGTCCACTAGCTTATCAGGGTGTGGTATTTTGTCATCGTAGCCCCTGTGGATTAATACTGTGTTTAAGAGTTTATATCAGTTGTCACATTGATAGGATCTAAGATCACATTGGAGACAAGTCTCTGGGCATGTCTGTAAGGCATTTTAGAGATGAGGTGATGAATGTAGGCAGACTCCCTCTATATGTGGGCAGCCCCATTCCATGGATTAGTCCCAGACTGGATGAAAAGGAGAGGGCTAGCTAGGCACAAGCATCCATCACACTCTGCTTCCAGACTGTGAACACAGTATGAGCAGCTGCCTTCTCAGGTTACTAGGCCCATGGCTTCCACACTCTGATGGACTGAACCCTCAAGCTCTAAGCAAAGGTAAATCCTTACTCTCTTAAGTGTACTTCTTTTTTTAATCTTATTTATTTATTTATTTTACATCTTGTCTACAGCCTCGCTTCCCTCCTCTCCTCCCACTCCCTGCCCCCACCTCCCTTCTGCTCCCCCTCAATCCACCCTTCCTCTGTATTTGCTGAGAAAGGGGCAGGCCTCCCCTGGGCATCAGCAAAGCACAGCTTATCAAGCTGCCATAAGACCAAGCACTGTGGTGATATATTGTGTACCCTAATAAACTTAACTGGAAATCAGAAGACAGAACCAGCCACCAAATTAGACATCGAGGTCAGGCAGTGGTGGCACACACCCTTAATCCTATCACTCAGGAGGCAGAGATCCCTCTGGATCTCTGTGAGTTCAAGGCCACACTGGGAACAGAGCCAGGCGTGGTGGCACACACCTTTAATCCCAGGAAGTGATGGCAGGACACAGAGAGGAACTCACACTCTCGAGGCTGAGGATTTTGTAGAGGTAAGCTAGGTGGCTTGTTCTGCTGTTCTAATCTTTCAGCTTTCACCCCAATATCTGGCTCTGGGTTTTTTGTTAATAAGACCGTTTAGCAATTCGTGCTACAAACCACCTTCCCCTGTATTCAGGCTGGGCCAGGCATTAGGTGTACTTCTTGATGGGTATTTTGTCACAGGATAAAAAGTAACTACTACTGTGTGTGTAAGTGTGTGTGTGTGTGTGTGTGTGTGTGTGTGTGTGTGTGTGTGTATGCAGTGGTGGTGATGGTATTAGAAAAATCTAAACCCATGGCTTCCTTCAGTGAGTTCAGTCCCAATTGTTTCAGTGTAATAATTTACAGATACTTTAATTAATTTGGGCATGAAGTTATGTGCCATATATATAAAATTCTTTAAAATACCACTCTGAAATTATGTTTTCAGTTTTAGAAAATGTATATACTTTATGATGGGAAAGAAAACAATAAAGGATTCTGGTTTAGGTCAAGAAAAATGAACACCAAAATTATCAACAAAAAAGTATGGTATTATATGCTCAGTATGCTTTAAATCTCTGATTATAATAGCTATAATATGATTTATGTATTATATAATTAATATATATATGATTTTAGTCAGCATGTGGCTATTTATGGACCTATTGTTCACAAATTTTGCATGTGTAGGAACATGCGTTTTATACTTCTAAAGAAAGATACAGCGCAACCTTGCTTGGTCTCTGCAGATGCACAGCACTGCAAAAGTGTACGTACCTGAGAGAGTAAGGACATGGCATGGCCACTGAGCAGCTTAGACCTCGGAACTTAGAACTGCAGCTTCTCCCAGTTCCCCATAGTCTAGCAGGTTTTGTTATTTATCCCTACCCTTCACATTTATTTAGTCATGTTACTATAACTTAGTAAAGCATCTATTTCTCATTATCCAGTTTTACAAGTACATGCTCATTTTGTGTTGCATTTTTATATTATTTATTTTGTACATATGAACAAATGAGAAAGAGCACATTGTTCAGTTTTGTATTTTGTACCTGAGCTATTCTTTTTTTAGCAGCCATAAAAAGTCCAGAAACATAAAGGTAACTATATATTCTACTTTAAAAATATGTAGTAATAAATAGACTTTAAACATATTTCTCATTCATTTTTAGGAGAGACAGAATAAGAATAAAAGTCTCACAAATAAACCACATTTTGCATTCACTTATTTTTGAAACAGTGTCATATGCAGCCCGTGTTATCTTGAACTCATATGTAGCAGAAACAGGCCTTGAATTCTGGTTCCCTTGCCACCAGCTTCTGTGTGCTGAGGTGGCCGACTTGCACCAGATGCCTGGTTCATTTTGTATACTTGTAAATGCTAATCCCATGATTAAGTATTTCTAACATCTTAATTTCATAGTCGGAATAACTGATTATATAATCTAGAAAAAAAGTATTCCTCAATTTTCAATTCTATCCTTTTCTCTTTTACAATAACAAAACACTGCATTCATATGTAAAAGTAACAAGAGATTTTACTATGTCAAATTACATTTAAGAATACAAGGTCCTAAAATAAATAGAATATTATATAGCTAAGATAGTGTGAATTGCTGATAGGAATTACAAGTCTCAGATAACATTGTTCCCAAACTTTTGGATCAGTTATTAAGTGAAAGGTGATTTCTAGGGCTGAAGAGATGGCTCAGTGCTCAAGAGCACTTGCTGCTCTTCAAGAGAACCTGAGTTCAAGGCCCAGCACCCACATCAAATGGCTCACAACACCTGGTAGTTAACTCCAGCTCTAAGGATCCAATGACTTATTGACCTCTTCTGGCCTCCTTGGGCAACTGAACTCACATGTGCATGCCACACACACACAAACTCACACACACACACACACACATGCACACTCACAGAGAAAATATTAAATATTTTAAAATCTTTTAAAGGTTTGGTTTATAAATAGATTATTATAATTAATTATTTGCCTAAATAACATTCTAAATATTAAGAACATCAACAAGCCACCAAAAATGTTAACTTATTGCTTAACTATTTCATTGTTGAACCAAAAGTGATACAAGGCACAAAATGATGTTTTAATCGCAATTCCCTCAGTTTTAAGATGAGGCTTTAGTCTCTGGTTCAGTACTTCCATTGAAGGAAATTATGTCAGGTTCCAAACAAGTTCAATTGGTCTTCTAGTGCAAATTAATGCTAAATTCTATTTGCACAATTTCTCAGATACAAATATATATATAAATGCATGTGTATGTATTTTTGATTATCATTTCATAACCATTTGAGTCTATAGGTAAATCTTCAACCTGATTCAAGTCTTTTATTTATGCTTCAAAGAAGACACTTAGAACAGCAAATAGTCCTGAATTCTGAGATTTTACTTGATGTTATTGTTGCTATAGTTACAGCTGAAATCTTACATAAAGCAAATTACTTATTGATGGGAAATGCTGAGTAGCACTGCAGAGTCCTTTTTCTGTTTCTTTTTTTATTGCTTTCATTTCCTAGTCCCTCTTAAGATTAATGGATTTTGGACTGTTGTTTTGTTTTGAACAAGCTTTGATGATTTGATGTTAAAACAAATGCATTTTACTAACATGTTCTAGCTGACAATTGAATGTGTTTGAGTATGGTGTGGTAGTCATAGTTATTTTTTAAGCCTCTTATTTATCAGAATTTTCCCTAATTGGAGATGCATTTTTATATTCTAATAACTGATGCTAAAGCAGTAAATAAGAATGTGATTATTTTCATAATATGGAGGCTTCTGGTTTTGTTATATTTAATAATAGCATAGATGAAAAATCTTTTATTATAAGTTGTTCCACCAAGTGATACTAACAAAGAGTATCTTCAAAATAAAACATTAAAATCTGCAAAATGTACAAAAACCATTTGTCTTATTTAAGGTTCCTATTGCTGAGAAGAGACAGCATGACCACTGAAACCCTAATAAAGGAAAACATTTAATTGAGGTGGCTTACATTTTTGGAGGTTTAATTCATTATCATCATGGTGGGACATGGGAGCGTGCAGGCAGACATGGTGATGGAGAAGTAGCTGAGAGTCCTACATCTTGCAGGCAACAGAAGTGAACTAGAACACTGGGAAGTATCTTGAACATAGGAAGCCTCAAAACCTGCCCACACAGTGACACACTTCCTTCAACAAGGCCACACATTCTGATAGTACCACTCCCTTTTGGGTCATTTTCCTTCAAACCACTACATACCACTTCCTGGCTCCCAAAGGCTTGTAGCCACATCATAGTGAAAAAAAAAAAATGCATTCAAACGTACCCATAGTACTTCAAAAGTACCCATAACAGTCTCAAACTTGCAAAGTCCAAAGTCTCTTCTGAGACTCATGGCAATCTCTTAACTGTAATTCCCCTGTAAAATCAAAATCAAAAAGCTAATAGCATACTTCCAACATATAATGGCACAAGATATACATTACCATTCCAAAATGTAGGGAAGAGAGCATAGTGAGGAAATACTGGAACAAAGCAAAACCAAAAACCAGCTGAGCAAACTCCAAACTAAGCTGCTCCATGTCTGATGTCAAAACACTCTTCAGACCTCCAACTCTGTTCAGCTTTGTAGACTGAAACACACTTCTTTTTCTTTGGCTGATTCTATTCCCTGTAAGTACCTCTCCTCAGCAGGTATCCCATGGCTCTGGCATCTCCAACATCTTGGGATCTCCAAGCCAATCCAGGCTTCAACTTCACAGCTTCAGCAATGGCCTCTCTAGGCCTCCATTCAGGGACACACCTGACACATGCCTGGCCTCAGGGGCTTTCCTTAGTCACAGAGGAAATTCTATAGTCTCTTTCTTCTACTCTTAATTCTAAAGCCAGAACCACGTGGCCAAAGCTGCCAAATTCTGCTGCTTACTGGGGCTGGAACTTGGCCCCTTTATTCAGTTACATCTTTACTACCGTTTTCTTTTCCTTGTTAGACCTGGCTGGCCTCAAACTCAGAGATCCACCAGCTTCTGCTTTCCAAGTGCTAGGATTGAAGGCTTGCACCAACACACCCAGCTCTAAGCTTTTCTTTAATTCCTTTTCACAAGTTGGAAATACAGCTGGGTAGGATCTTGTTCTGAGGTCAGCATTCTCTTTTTTTCCATTTCTTAATCTGCTTATCTCCTTGAACACAGAACTTAGTTCCGTTCCACTCTCTGGTGTCCCTTTTCTCCTAAATCTGTACATTTTGTAGTTTTTCTTGCTCAGCTTGCTCTTTTTCATTATAAATCTTCATGAGAGTTACCATTAATCACCACATGACCAAGTCTATACTAAGTAAGGTGTTTTGAGATTTCCTTTGCCAATTGAATTAGTCCAAAATTCTTCACTTTAGTCTCAGGCAGACTCTTTGCACAAGGGCAAAAACCAGTCATTTCTTCACTAAAATATCACAAGAATGATCTCTAGGCCACATATCAATATTTTTCCTCTCTAAAACCTCTTGAGTCCCCCCCCCTACAGTTCACGTCATTCTCAGCACCATTGTCTTCCATGCTCCTACTAGTATGGCCTGTTAAGCAGTGCTTAAAGCATTCCATTGCTTCCCTAACCCAAAGTGCCAAAGTCCAAATTCCTCCAAACAAAAATACGGTCATGTCTATCACAGCAATACCTTACTCCTAGTACCAACTTCTGTCTTAGTTGGGGTTTCTGTTGCTATGAAGAGACACCATGACCATGGCAACTCTTACAAAGGAAAACAGTTAATGAGCTTGCTTACATTTTCCTGAGGTTTAGTCCATTATCATCATGGTGGGATATGGCAGCATGAAGGCAGATATGGTGCTGGAGAAGTAGCTACATCTTGCAGGCAACAGGAAGTGCTCTAAGACAATAGAAGTTATCTTGAGCATAAAAGACCTCAAAGCCCACCCCCACGGTGACATGCTTCCTCCAGCAAGGCTATACCTCCTAATAGTGTCACTCCCTTTGGGGACCATTTTCCTTCAAACCACCACACAAATTAACATGGCATGAGCCCCTCATAATTGGTGTCTGTATGTTCACAAGTGTCTCCATAAGCTTCTATAGTTAGTAAAGGTAAGATAGATTGTAAAGTCAGTATTGGAAATGTCTTTAGAAATATAATGTCAATATAAAATATAAATTTTCTCCCATATACCCACCTTATTCCCTCTGAAATTTATGACCTCTTTAGTTTAGTTGAATATATATTCACATATATATATACATATACATATACATATACATATACATATACATATACATATATACATATATATGAGGATGAGGAGGATCTGTGAGAAGTTGGGTAAGGGAAAAAGAATAAGATCAAAATGCATTGTGTTTTTTTGTATATACAAAGACGACTCTGCATCTAAAGTTCAGGGAATATCATGGAAGATGATGAAGAAAGGTTTTAAAATCTAGAGTTTAATATACAGTTTTACATATATTATATATAATTAGTTGATTATATAATGTAAACAATAATAGATCCAGCCTATATTGTTTACTCCCAGGGTCCATGGAAGAATCTAACAACCAGCTAAGGATTCTAATCTGAGGAATATCAAATGAATCTAAGCACACTGAGTTCTTTAGTCCATTCACCTCATTCTTCTAAGTCAATTCTATCTACACAGTTTCTTTTCTGCTCTCTTACTTCACTCCTCTCAGTCCTTCTGCTGTTCTCTCATCTGTATCTAGTTCTTTCCATCTCCATCCTCATCTTTGCTGCTCTCAATCAATTTCCCAGTCTTCTGAGGGAACCAGTATATATACCCAAACAGTAATTCTTTGGCAAAGCAAGGCGAGGCTTGAAGTTTTCAGGGTAGCAGTGAGAGGTAGTAAGGATCCACACATAAAACAATAAATGTCATCTTCCAGTTACAACCCAAAAGGGGAATGACTAAAGGAGAATTCTCTGGTAGGGTCAACTAAAGGCTAAGATCAATTAGGGAATCTGGGAATAGCACCTGACTGAGGAGAAATTAAAACTTAATTTGCACAAGAAAGAAGCTTGGCACCTATTCTGCCTGGCCTTGAGGGCAATCTTCTTGGGTCAGTGGGAAGTAACTGTCTTAACTCAGTAACTAGCAAATGGCTAAAACAGCATCCCAGGAATGTGAGCAGTAAATTTCTTAAATTAGGGTCTTGTGTAAATAACCTGGGGTGAAGGTAAGGAGTTGAGGATTTAATTGTTAGTGGTTCTTTTCTCTATTTGTGAGTGAGATGAGCTAATGTTTATCTACGTGCAGTTTTGTCCTTGGAAAAAAGGTGTCTTTGCTGAAATACCTTTGTCTGGAGAATGGCCCTGGCCAGATACATGTTATGAAAAACAAACACAGCTGGGGTCAGTTATCCAATTACCCCAAATGTATAGGGAAAATTGTGCCCAAGATTGAGATGCAGTCGTGAGATTACATGTACAAGTAACATGGAGATGCATGGTAAATGGGGAGAATCATAGCTGTTATTGCACAAGAAGTTTACAAGAGACAGCCAGTTCATTCAAAAGGCAGTAATTCCATAATGCCGTGTGTGATGGTTTCCTCTAACAGAACCCTTAGTTCTGATAGGTTGACCTTCTGAACTCTAGTTGTCACTGCTGTATACTCTCATGGACTTTTGCTATCAGCAGCTCTCAATAATTATATATTAGGCATATATATTTTTGTATGCCTAAATATACAAATACAACATATTCGGTTTGTTTAATGTTACTTATATGTATATAATGTCAGGGATGACCACTTGGTGTTGAATAATCAAATAGGAGGATCATCCTTAGTGAAGACGGTTTCTTCTTCCACTTTCAAACATTTAGTGGCCTGTAGTTCTTTGGTTATGAGTAGAGCCTTGGGAGGTTCCCACTTTCATTTTAGCTTGTCTGTTGGTTTAGTACTTCTTCAGGCCTTGTGGAAGTATTATGGGTGAAGCTTCCCTCTCATTTCTAGGAGACAAAATTTTACAGCAGATTTCCTGGCCTTTTGGATCTTAAAATGTTTCTTCCTCATCCTCCATGATATTCTCTGAACCTTGGATGCAGAGTTGACTTTGTATATATAAAAAAAAATACATTTTGATCTTATTCTTTTCCCTTTCCCAACTCCTCACAGATTCTCCTCAACTTCTCCTTGTACACAACTTCATGTACTTCTCTCTCTCTTAAAACAAGCAAACAAACAACCATAGAGTCCAATTTATACTGGCCAACTACTACTGAGGATGAGACCTGGCCCACAGTGTGGTTGGTATCCCCAGTGTCACTTCATTGAAGAAATCTGAATTTCCTTCTACCTACATCTATCCATCATGAACAGCTTCTTGGAGGGGGGTAGGGTTTTATGCTTTCTTCCTCTCTTCTGTGCTGGGCAGGCCTTGTGAATGTTGTCATGGTGTATGTAAGTTCCTAGATGCACCTGCCCTGTTGTGTCTGGAAAATGCTGTTTCCTTGAGGTCATCCACCACTATGGCTCTTAAAATCTTTCCACACCCTCTTCTGCACAGATCTTTGAGCCTACACTTCAGGAGTGTGATACAGATACCATGTATAGGGCGGGGCATCCCAAAGTCCCTTATTCTCTACACATTGTCCATTGGTGGGTGTCAGTGTTAATTACTGTAAGAAGAAGCTTCTCTGATGACAGTAGAGAACGACACTTATCTATAGGTATAGCAATATGCCATTAGGAGATAGTTTATTGTATGTTGTCTTAGCAGAATAATAATAGTCGAGTTTTCCCTAGAGCCCATGACTTACCTCGGTTTAGGATCTTGGCCTCACTAACACTGTCTTATATAGATGGGATCCAACTCTGGAGTGTGTCAGAAACCCACCCAGAGTGGTTGATTATCTCCAATACCATTTGTTCTGCTCTCGCACCAGTATATCTTGCAGGCAGAGAGCTGCTGTAGGTTTCAGGGTTTTTAGCTGGGTATTATCTCAGAGAGCTGCTCTACCATCTGTTCACGTGGGAGACGCTGGTGGTGTAGTCACCACTGCTTTATAAGTTTACCACATGCTATAAATTGGAGAAATGAAGTATTTTATTTGGCATAGTATACACTAAAGTTAAGCTTCTTACCTAAATTTCCAAAAGGTATGAAAATATTGAGTATACCACCTCCCAAATACCAATGTGCTTCATTTTCTCAATACGTTTCCTTTTTAATAAAAGCCACATGCTCTGTGGTACTTACCATATACTCAATATATGGCAACTAAGTAAGAGTAATTTTACAAGAAAATAATCAGAATTTTATAATAGACAAAACTTCTGAATGGAATAAAACCTGTATTCCCACTAGATTAAAAATCCCCAGCTTATTTACACTGGGACATGTCCTGATGAGAATGCTTTGTACACACCTGCATGTGATTTTTAGAATCCTTGTGACAAAACAGCACTGCGAGACTGCTATTTTTGTCTGTTTTTGTTTTTTGAAATGTCAAGTTCAAAATATGAATAATGAAAATATCTTATGATGTGTTTCAATCCAGTAATGGTTTCTGAAACCACAGCACAGATCAAGGTTGGTGTTCTGTAGGTATTATCTTTGGGAACTGTTCAGCACAGAGCTACGGCTCTCACTGTTTGACAATGATCAAGTCAGTTTCTTTCCCATGACTGGTTGTTACGTAAAACTGTAGTTCACATCAAAGATGCTTTCATGGGAATTCAAGAAAGGTTTGATATTGAGGGGTCATACACAGCAAAAGCAAAGGCACCCAAATACATCCTAATGTTTTAAGAAAGGGCTTACTGAACTCAACAGTTGGCTTTCACCTTTGTACTTTAGATAAGAAACTAAGGATCTATGACCCCTTACAGATTACAGAGTAGTCACATATATTAAGTGCCATTGTTAACATTTCTAAAAAATAGAAAGCAGGGGACAAAATGAAGCTTTTTCTCTAATAGTATTCTACTATAGTAAGTGACTTTTCTGTAAGGAATTTAAACCAAGCACCTGGAGAAAGGAGCCAGTATAAAAAGCAATTTGAAATTGAATTTATCTGGAGACAATGCACCATAAGAAAGCAGGCAGTCTTATTTATAGACCCTCCCACCTTGTTTCTTGCATAATAAATACACATTAAATGGTAATAATTAGAAAGAAGCAACATGCACAGACTTTATCTCTTACATTAAAATACGTATAATGGAGGGCAAAATACAAAACACAAAAGTCAAGGATAGCGTCTGCCCTTAGCCTAGCATCTGCCTCCTGTGTGCTTGTTTTGCCTGCCTTCTTCTCAGAGAGTACTTTTCATGGTTAGATTGCCAGAGCAGTGAACTGGCTTTTTCTCAGAATGGTGGGTCTTCTTTTCTTCCCTTGGTGCTCTGCTAAAATAGTCCCCTAGGAGGCGGTATATCTGAGTACCACCTAAGGTGATCTGCTGAAGGGTGTTACAACTTCTTATGCCTTGAGCAGCATGCACACAAGGAAACATTTCAGTCAGAAAATCAGAATACTTTTAGGAAAAAGCAAGGCAAGCAATTTGATCTATGACTCCACCCTGCTTAACTGATGAATGCATGTAATTAGTATTAAAAATGGAATCATTTTATTAATTAGAAAGAAGATAGAGAACCAAACACAAGTGATACTTGAAAACTCTATGCTACTCGGTGCAATTGTATTTGGTTGATACCAAGAGATAAAGAGTTGGTAAATTAAACTCAAATAACCTTTGCTTAATTTTAAATAAAATGAAAATTATTATAAAATGTAATTGTATTTGAGTAAATTTATGATGGAAATACTAAGGTGTTTTTTTGTTTTGTTTTGTTTTGTTTTGTTTCGTTTTTTTGAGACAGGGTTTCTCTGTGTAGCTTTGAGCCTTTCCTGGAACTCACTCTGTAGCCCAGGCTGGCCTCGAACTCACAGAGATCCGCCTGCCTCTGCCTCCCGAGTGCTGGGATTAAATGCATGCGCCACCACCGCCAGGCGTAAATACTAAGTTTTAAGGTACTAGGCTTAAAACAATTTTTCTTTCAAACTTACAGATTCCTTTCCTCTGCAAACCCCTAAATGAGTATTTCTCTGGGTCCTCCTTAAGTTCCTTCTTCTATCACCTTCTCTTTTTCTTGGTAGTGGTGAACGTAGAGATTAGTAGTCATCATAGATTTTGCCCACGTCTATATTTTAAATAGTCTTTTTACATTTTTTTCAATGACTTGCCCTGTGCCTATCAACAGTCAACAAAACAACCAGGCACTTTCAATTTTCATCTTGATTAGTGCGCTAAGATAGAAAGTCTGAGACAACCCTAATATGTTCATTGCTGTTTGTCTTGCAGATTCAAGAATGGCTTTGCTTAAATTGCCAGACGCAGAGAGCAATATCAGGACAACTGGGAGATACGGGCAAAATGCCGCCTGTGTCATCAGGATCCACGGCATCCCCTGTGCCTGCCCCTGTGGGACCATCAACTCAGGAAACACCCGCAGGGGCCCGTGGAAACGGTAAAAAGAAGGAAACAGAAGTAAAAACTGAAACTGAAACACTTATTCCAGAAAAAGAAACACCATCAATTGAGAAAACCCCTCCAACGGCCACCACAGATCAAAAGCTAGAAGAGAGTAAACTAGACAAGAGCAAAGTTCCAACCCGGCAAGAGAAGAAACCACCCTCTGAAAAAGAGCAGCCGCTCTCGGAAGATAAAACCGGAAAGAAGCCACCTGCAGAAGAAAAGTCAGCACCTGCCGAAGGAAAACCACCGCTGGAAGGAAAGAAGCCAGCCCCCGAAGAAAAGAGATTACCCCCCGAGGAAAAGCCACTGGCCTTGGAGGAGGAAGAGAAACGCGGCATGCTTGAAGCTCATGTAGACATTCCCGAAGAGCCCACAGGAAGAGTGGCCGCAAAGCCAGTGGAGGAAGAGGGGCAGCCGGAGGCCAGGACTGCAGATCTGCCACAGGACACACCTCAGACTCTGCCCAAGGATGGAGAGAAGGAAAGGGGAGCAGCAAAACCCCCACAGGTGGAAGGCGGTGCCAAGTCTGACCAAGGGGAGCCTGGCAAAGAAAAAACAGTAAGTACACTTCCTACCACCACAGTCTTCAATATGCAGGCCACAGGTTTACTTAGTACCTGATGTGATCACTGAGAGAATGGATGTGAAAACCTTTAAACCATGAATTACGTTTCAGAGAACTCTATTTTTTTTCCACTCAAATGAAAAGCAATGGCATTTTGATACCTCAATCAAATTCCATAAAGCATAGAGATAAAATTCTCTAAATCATACAGAAAACTGAGAAGATTTTTTTATAGCTCCATGTTCTCTTTTTTAAATCCAGAATGGGTGTATAAGTCAGTTTTTCTCTTTTCCTAAAATGAAGTATCATTAAGGTTTTGTAAGAGGCAAGTAGTTGTTTGTGTTGTTTTGGTTGGTTTTCCTTCTGATAGGTTTCTAAGCTGTGGTCAGCCACAAATTTCTTGGTTAACAAAAAGAGGCATGGTCAAATCTGTAATGAATGGAAATTTATGTATTCATATTTAATTCTAGATTTTTCTCATGGTTTAGTGTCTCATGGTTTAGTGTCATACATTTAATATGGGAGGATTAGTTATAATCTGCATATAGTATGGAATGATACATACTTTTCCTTTAGTGAGAAGTTTCATAAATGCTCCATTTTAAGTAATATTTGCATAAGTAATTCTGCAATTTTAAAGGAACTCTTTTCTTTCAAAATATATTCATTTTAATTAAAATCTAATTACATCATCCCTTCTCTCTCCACCCTCCTGTCTGTTCCCTCTAGCCCCTGTCAGCCCCCCTTTACCCCTTTACTCCCTCTCAAAGTGATGGACTCTTTTGCTTTTATTTTTATTGTTATGTATATATTTGTGTGTATGTTTATATACACAGGAGTTAAAATATAAGCTGCTTAGAGATCCACAAATATATCTAATTAAATAACCTTAATTCATAGAGGACACCGAGGATTCACAGAAAAATGACCTATTGTATATCTATTAAAATTCCAAGTAGACGTTACAATTGCAACCTTGAATCAGTTTGTAGGAGTTTGCTATTTTGTGTTCACTTTGACACATGCCTGCTAACCCATCTCCACCATCTTTCTTTCTCATTCTGATGACCTTTGTGGGTTCTGCATTTGCCATTTTCAGGATTTCTCTTTGTCAGTTTCCATTTTTTTCCTTTGATTTTTTTCCTTCTTTTCTATCCAGAGAAGTCACATGAATAACCTTTAAATCCACATGTGCACATGCGTCTCTATTTTGGGTTTCAGAACTGTGTTTTTATGTGCCCAAGTACATAGTTTCCCTTTAAATATCATTGCAAATTCAAGCTCAACATGTTTGACTATTACTTGTTTTTCTTTAGAACCCACCACTCTATTTGGCTTTCTGTAATAGTAACACCATCATTTACTTGTCTCTTGTCTTCCAGGCACTAATCTGAGGCCAAATAGGTTTCTTTTTTTCTTGCCTCCGTCCTCCATGCCATTATTGATCATAAGGACATCCCTCTATTTAATGTTTCCCTGAGTTCCTGAGTTTGTTATTCTCCTAGTGGTTATAGGTGCAGATTCCATCAAGTTTTTCCTGGCACTTTCAAATATTTTACTTACTCCATGTGGGATCTCATTTAAACGTTGTTTTACCTTGGTATGCTGCTAATCAAATGCCTGTAGCAATACAGGAAGTGTCAGTTCCCTAGTGATACACTTGTGAGTTCTTTGCATTGTAAGTTTTATCAGCACATGACCTTTGTGTGTGTTTGTTATTGTTTTATCTGCCACTAACCTACCATACAAAAGGGTTTAGCTGAAACTGTATAATATAAGCCATATTTCTTCTTTACCAAACAATTAGCTTTAAATTAACAATGAACAAATTAAGTGATTGCTTCACTATACTTTTTTCTTATAGTAGGATTTCCAATTTTCTTTTAGGATTTTGTAGACCATATGAACAATTAACAGGAAATTAAAGAACACCAATACTATCAGTCTATTTCCAAAATCAAAAATAAAACTTTCAGTCTTGCATTTAAATGATATCATAAACATTCTAATATTTTGTTTTCCTGCTTTGAGTCATTTACATAGCAGTCAGGGTATCCACACCTGTAAGATGAATTGCTAAATGGTCTTATTAATAAAAAAACCCAGAGCCAGATATTGGGGTGAACACCGAGAGATTAGGGAATAGGACACGCCACAGCCAACCCCACCTCACCAACTCCTCAGCTTCCAAAGAGAGTGACTTCATGTATACCCTATATGCCTATATGCCTTTCTGTCCCTGCCATCTCACTCCTCTCTCTGCCCAGCTACATCACTTCCTGTCTGTCTGTACACACCTCCAGACCTCTATAGTTAGTGCTGGGATTAAAGGCATGTGCCACCACATCTGGCTCTGTTCCCAGTGTGGCCTTGAATTCACAGAGATCCAGATGGATCTCTGCCTCCAGAATGCTAGGATAAAGGGCGTGTGCTGCCATTGCCTGACTTCTATGTTTAATATGGCTGGCTTTTTCCTCTGATCTCCAGATAAGCTTTATTAGCATGCACAATATATTGGGGGACACAATATGTCACCACACACACCCACAGTAGATAGTCCTGCCTAAATAGCGTAGGTTGGCTTTTCACCCTCTGGTATCTGGCTGCAATATAACTTCCCTGCAAACCTTACCATTCTCTCCCAGTGAGAAATCAAAACCACAGAGGCTTCCATGTGTTTCCTATGCATAGATTGTTTTCTCCTCTCTGGAACTGTCTGAGCGTCTCTGTGTGTACCTGTGCAGCGCCTTCCCTGCAGGTCCATCGCAGAAGTCCCACCTGAGCTGCTGTCCTTTTGGAGCCCACCCGTCACCCAGGACTGAAAGTCAGCCTCTCCTGCTGCAGAACTCCCGTATATTGATTCCTTTTTATATTACCATTCAAAAGCCAAGCAATACTCCTCATTTACCTCTTACCATGCTCTAGGCACTTTATAAAACCCATTTCCTACTGTCTGACCTATACACATATTGATAATATAAGCATTATGATGGTTGTTTTAAAAATAGGGAAATTAGATTTTATATTCCAAATACAAGTATACTTGGAGGGAAATAGCAGAGTGAGGATCTTAGTACAGTTCTGATTATAAAGCCTCTATTCACAGCCACCGCCTAGGAGGATGTTTCTCCTGGGACACTTCTGACATAAGGTTTTTCCTTATTAGCCATCTCCTTTTGCAACTTTTGTCACAATCTTTTGGGTAACTTTCACAACTTGTATATCTGTGCTACTTTATAGTCTTTTATCAATTTGTCAGTTGTTTCAATATTGTGTTGTTTATATTTCATTGTTGCTAAATCATTGTTTCTTTATTCAAGTTTCCTGAATGTGTTTATTATATAAAATTAAAATGAATATATAATATATTGAAATGAATATATTTGAATATTATATATTTGAAAGTATACCTCTTTAAACTTTTTAGTTTCGTATTTTTAAGACATGTTGCCCTAAAATTCTGTCTTTTTACTTATTTATCCAAGCAGGAAACTTTTAGTCTTTATTTCATATACCATACTGAAAAACTACAGTCCTCCAGATGGGAATTAAATTAACAGAGATTTTTATGTGGACTTTGGTTTCTGTTTAAAATAACTGAAGGATTAATATTCAGTTTATCTATTGACATAAAATACAATGTTTGCATTGTTTTGTGACTGCATAATCAGAGTGAAAAATAATCAAGTGTTCTGGTGAACTATTTTATCTTTTTCTTGGGTTGAGTTCTGTGGACTCAATCTTGATTGGAGTGCTTTAGTTATTCATATTTGCAGTCCATCTTAACATAAACTTTCTATAAATGATCAAAGATAATCCCTGTGTTCTTTCAGTTCATTTAAAATAAAGTCCAAAAAAAAATAACCAAGCACTTACTGTTATCTGTCTTTGCACATTTTTGTATGAATCCTAGAACTCATTTTTCCCTTTATTAAAAATTTTTTTATTCATTTTACATACCAACCACAGATCCCCTTCTCTTTCCTCCTCCCGCTCCCACCCAGCATTCCCCCCAACACCCCCATTCCGTCTTACAAAAAGAGAAGGCCTCTCATAGGGAGTCAGCAAAGCCTGGTACATTCAACTGAGGCATGTCCAAGCCCCTCCACCCCTAAATCAAGACTGTACAAGGTGTCCCACCGTAGGTAATGGGCTCCAAAAGGCCAGCTCACGTACCAGGGATGGATCCTGATCCTACTGCCAGGGGCCCCTCAAACAGACCAAGCGCTTATGCAGAAGGCCTAGTCCAGACCCATGGAGGCTCCACAGCTCTTGGTCTAAAGGTCATGAGTTCCCACTAGCTTGGTAGAACTCAGTTCTTAACTCTTATCAACTTAAGAAACTTTTGTCTTCCTTCAATGTGAAGTGCTGCTGGCTTCGACGCTTGTGGAAAAGCACAGACCAAGTTGACAAAGCACGTGTATTTTTGTGCATTTCTCCCACTAGGTTCCCCACAAAGTACACCACCAGCAGAAGAGTGTCAAGTGGTGCTAACTCATTACCGCCTTCTCTCTGACTCATCTGCTGTCAATCAATGGTGATGGATGCTCACAGGAAAGGGGATGTTCAATCTCTGCTGTCCGTTAGCACATTGAAAACTGAAGCTTAGCCCTGAAATTCTGGAGTGATTCTTTTTTTTTTTTTCACAGAGATCCGCCTGCCTCTGCCTCCCGAGTGCAATGCATAGATAAGCAAAACTCAAGTAACTAAAATTCTTTGCATGGAAAACATGCAATACAATATAGGCCAATGTGGTGGAATGTGATGATAAACCATTAAAAACAGATAGAAACTGTTTTCTTTAGGGGAAATGAAAAATAGCATTGCTGTTTCAAAGCTGTGCCTACAATGGTACTGTTCTCACCGCTTGACATCGAAGGTAACAAAATTTGTATGCAAAAGCAACCTAACTGAAATTTTATTCTTATTTCAGAATTTCAGAGGTTGTCCTAAATGGTATTTAATATAAAAAGTGAAACAGATAATTAATAAAAATGTCAATTTCCTGATGATTCAAATAAAAAAATGAGTAAATTTTTACAAATCAGTAATATTTTATACAGCTATGTGTGTTCTATATGTTATATAAAAGTATGCTTGTTAAATTTCTATCTTTAAATATTATTTAACTAAATAGATTAATATTTTTCCTTAAATAAGTACACTCTTACAAATTTTTGAAGCACCCAAGAAAAGGTTTCCAGTCTTTTAGTCTGGTATAATAAGAAATTGGTGAGAAAATGGTCCATATTATGTTGCCTTCACATGAGTCCTTTGACTATATCCTAGTCTGTGGTACTTCAAACACCCATTTTGAAGTTCAATAATTAGAGAAAAAAGATCCAGCTTATGGACTGTAATCTGCATCTGATTTCCCCTTGTTAATAAGTGTTATTAATGAAGTAGTGTCAAGGACCAGTTAACCACAAGACAGACAAATGGTTGCCAAGTCCTGATATGTGGAAATCCTTTTTAAATCAATTAATAACAGTTGTAAAGATTAATTTGTAGGTGCCTTCAATCAGTGAAGCAAAGGACCTGATCATTGAGTGATCCCATGTTTCACAGCTAAACTATGTAGTTAACTAGGGTACATTATTCTGTGAGGGGATACATACCTAAATCTAGTTACTGGGAGAAAATGAACATTATGAAGTTTTTCAGTGTACCCTGGTGAACTTGACTCTCTCTTTTGAATCTTCCGGTGAGGTGCATTAGAAGTTACTAACTGATTCTTCATCAGCCACTCCTAACATATTGTCTTAGACCCACAAGCCTGTAGAATGAACATTTATACACTTGCTACCCTTTAATACAGAATAGAGACATCAGCAGAGCAGCAGCCCCACAAAACGTGGTGATTGAGACAGAGACATGTGGGACAGAGACAGGCCCAGAGGGATGATCAGGTAGAGTATAGCACAGAGAAATTTAGGAAGCATGGGCACAGAGGGAAGCCATACACAGGCAGGTATAGGGAAAATATTTTGATATTTTGTGTTAGAATTTCCTGAGTTTATTTTTGCTTTTATTTGTTACATTCTGTGTAGCTAGTCTTGATTTTATTTTTATAAAAATTTCAGGATAGACTTCAAAAATCTATATTTTCAAACTAACGTGTCTTTTTATTATGTTCCAAACAATAATACATACTTTACCTTCATATGTATGAAATTTTATTATGTTTTTGGGCTTTACCATATGTGTAGGCAGAAATAATGTATAAAAATAATATTATCAAAATTAAATTATGAAAGATCATATTTTGATTGATTTTTCTTCATAACCATGGTGTTTACTGTGAGTGATGGGTAGATAGCATTAACTAAAGAAATCATGGAGACTATCTTGTTCTTTCAAAAACTGCTCTGTGTCATCATGTGGGATGTGATGAGGTAATGCTGTCCACTCAGGAAAGCCTTTTGTTGGTGGGCTGGTGTGATGTCTCCGTGGGTTTGTTTTTGTTTTCTGCCTGTTTGTTTATTTCTAAAGAGAGAGAGAAAGAAAGGATATGTGGGTGAGTGAGGAGGTAGGAGGGATCTGAGAGGATATCCTGGTAAGAGTTACTATTGCTGTGATGAAACATCACGAACAAGGAAACTTGGAGAGGAAGGGTTTGTTCCATCTTACACTTCCAGGTGACATTATCACTAAGGGAAGTTAGAGCAGGAACTCAAACTGGACAGGAACCTGAAGGCAGGAGCTGATGAAGAAGCCTTGGAGGGGTGCTACTTACTGGTTTGCTCCCCATGGCTTGCTCAGTCAAGGACCACCAGCCCAGGGACGGCACCGCCCACAATGGGCTGACCCTTCCCCATCAATCACTAACTAAGAAAATGACTTACAGCTGGATTTTATGGAGGTATCGTCTCAATTGAAGTTCCCTTTTCTCAGATAACTCTAGCTTGTGTCAAGTTGACATAAAGCTATTCATCACAGAGGAGCTGAAGGAGAGAAAACCATATTCAGAATATATTTATGAAAAACTTTTCAATTAAATAAAAGGAACATACACACACACACACACACACACACACACACATACACATGACTCTTTTAACAATTTAAGCTTTGTCACAATGTAAATGTATTGATACAGATAATGTATTTGAGGAAAAGTGAAATTAAAATGTAAAGGGGCCTCATAGAATTAATGGAAGAAAATCAAGTAACATTGAGAATTAATATGTAATTTAAATTTAGGTTAAATGAAAACTAACCTAAGTTAGTGGTTATCAACTGTTGTCAATTTTGTCCTCATACAAACATTTATAAGACTATCATCATATGCCAGGGGGTAGTGGCACACACCTTTAATCCCAGTACTCAGGAGGCAGAAGCAGGTGGATCTCTGTGAGTTCGAGGCCAGCCTGGTCTACAGAGCGAAATCCAGGACTGGCTATAAAGCTGCACAGAGAAACCTTGTCTTGAAATAGGAAAAAATAACAACAAAAAAACCCCTATCATCATATAGCTGAATTTTCCATAATTATTCCTCAATTATTAATGGTTATTTAATAATAATGGCAAAGCTATGTGATTGGTTTGACTCTAATCCATTTCCCTGTGTCTTTCCCACTCTACTAGGAAAAGGAAGAGGACAAATCAGACACCTCCAGTTCTCAGCAACCCAAGAGTCCACAAGGTCTGAGTGACACGGGATATTCTTCTGATGGAATATCGGGTTCTCTAGGTGAAATTCCAAGTCTTATACCAAGTGATGAAAAAGATTTGCTCAAAGGGCTCAAAAAGGACTCCTTCTCACAAGAAAGCAGTCCTTCTAGCCCCTCAGACTTAGCAAAATTGGAAAGTACAGTACTATCCATTTTGGAAGCTCAGGCAAGTACACTGGATGAAAAATCAGAAAAGAAAGCCCAGCCCCAGAGGGTTTCTCCCGAGCAGTCTCAGGACCAGCAGAAAACTCAGATTCCATCTGAAACACTGGATGTCACTATTTCAGAAGAGGTCAAAGAGAGCCAAGACAAGAAAGAAAGTTCAAAAAGGGACAGCCAACAAGGCTTTCCTTCCAGGAAGGACCATAAAGAAAAGCCTGAGCTAGCTGATGACCTAAGTCCAAGAAGAGCATCCTATGATTCAGTGGAAGATAGCAGTGAGAGTGAAAACTCCCCCGTCGCACGTAGGAAGCGGAGAACTAGTGTTGGCTCATCAAGCAGTGATGAGTATAAACAGGAAGACAGTCAAGGTTCGGGGGAAGAGGAGGACTTCATTCGCAAACAGATCATAGAAATGAGTGCTGATGAGGATGCTTCTGGCTCTGAAGATGATGAGTTCATTCGGAGTCAGCTCAAAGAGATCAGCGGTGTTACTGAAAGCCAGAAGAGGGAAGAAGCAAAAGGGAAAGGGAGAAGCACAGCAGGAAAACACAGGAGACTGACTCGTAAGAGCAGTGCCAGCTTCGATGATGACGCAGGGAGACGTCATTCCTGG
This sequence comes from Peromyscus eremicus, assembly GCF_949786415.1. Taxonomy (NCBI): domain Eukaryota; kingdom Metazoa; phylum Chordata; class Mammalia; order Rodentia; family Cricetidae; genus Peromyscus; species Peromyscus eremicus. Next base: position 8,132,700 of record NC_081418.1, on the reverse strand, counting down.
CATGACGAGGATGACGAAACATTTGATGAAAGTCCTGAACTCAAGTTTCGAGAAACTAAAAGTCAGGAGAGCGAAGAACTTGTAGTTGCCGGAGGAGGAGGGTTACGTCGATTTAAGACGATCGAACTCAACAGTACAATAGCAGATAAATACTCTGCAGAGTCCTCTCAGAAGAAAACAACGTTGTATTTCGATGAAGAGCCAGAATTAGAAATGGAAAGCCTGACAGACTCACCTGAGGATAGATCTAGGGGAGAGGGATCCTCTAGTCTCCATGCATCCAGCTTCACTCCTGGCACGTCCCCTACATCAGTCTCATCACTTGATGAGGACAGTGACAGTAGCCCAAGTCACAAAAAAGGAGAGAGCAAGCAGCAGCGCAAAGCTCGGCACAGGACACACGGCCCTCTTTTACCTACCATTGAAGATTCTTCGGAGGAAGAAGAATTGAGAGAGGAAGAAGAACTGTTAAAAGAGCAAGAGAAGCAGCGAGAATTAGAGCAGCAACAAAGGAAGAGTTCTAGTAAGAAATCAAAGAAAGACAAAGACGAACTTCGAGCTCAGAGAAGGAGAGAAAGACCAAAGACACCACCCAGTAATCTCTCTCCCATTGAGGATGCCTCTCCCACAGAAGAATTGCGCCAGGCGGCAGAAATGGAGGAGCTCCATAGGTCCTCTTGTTCTGAATACTCACCTAGCATAGAGTCAGACCCGGAAGGATTTGAAATAAGCCCTGAGAAAATAATAGAAGTTCAAAAAGTGTATAAATTGCCCACAGCTGTGTCTTTGTACTCGCCAACAGATGAGCAATCCGCTATGCAGAAGGAAGGTGTCCAGAAGGGTCTGAAAAGTGCTGAGGAGATGTATGAAGAAATGATGCACAAAACCCACAAATATAAAGCTTTCCCAGCTGCAAATGAACGAGATGAAGTCTTTGAAAAAGAGCCATTGTATGGTGGCATGTTAATAGAGGACTACATTTATGAATCTTTAGTAGAGGACACATACAATGGATCAGTAGATGGCAGTCTGCTCACAAGGCAAGAAGAACAAAATGGATTTACGCAGCAGAGAGGAAGAGAGCACAAAATAAGACTCCCTGAGCAGATTTATGATGACCCTATGCAGAAAATCACAGACCTCCAAAAAGAGTTTTATGAGTTAGAAAGCTTACATTCTGTGGTGCCTCAAGAAGACATAGTTTCAAGCTCTTACATCATTCCAGAAAGCCACGAGATAGTGGATCTGGGAACCATGGTAACTTGTACCAGTGAAGAAAAGAAGTTATTAGATGCTGACACTGCCTATGAAGAACTCATGAGGCGGCAACAGATGCAGATGACAGATGGGTCCAGTCCCACACAGACCACCATTGGGGATGACATGGCCGAGTCCACCGTGGACTTTGACAGGGTGCAAGACGCATCTTTGACATCCAGTATCCTTTCTGGAGCATCCCTGACAGACTCAACCAGCAGTGCAACTCTCTCTATCCCAGATGTTAAGATAACCCAACATTTTTCAACGGAAGATCTGGAGGATGAATATGTAACTGATTATACGAGAGAAATTCAAGAGATCATTGCCCACGAATCACTGATATTGACCTACTCTGAGCCTTCAGAAAGTGCTGCGTCTGTCCCACCCTCTGACACACCTTCGCTCACATCATCTATTTCTTCAGTCTGCACCACAGATAGCTCCTCACCTGTTACTACCCTGGATAGCCTAACCACTGCTTATACAGAGCCAGCAGACGTAATAACAAAATTTGAAGACTCTGAGGAAATTTCTTCATCAACTTATTTTCGGGGCAGCATCATAGACTACCCAGAAGACATAAGTGTGTCTTTAGATCGGACCATCCCACCTGAAAGTAGAGCTAATGCTGATCATATTATGATTTCCTTCTCTAGTATAGCACCGTCGGTCACAGAATCTGTAAGTCCTAAAGCTGAGAGGCCACAAGCAGACACTATGTCCACTGACTTACCTCTGTCTGAAAAGGACCCAATAAAAGGCAAGAAGGAAACTGGGGATGGAATTATTCTAGAAGTTTTGGATGCTTACAAAGATAAAAGGGAAGAGTCTGAGGTTGAACTAACAAAAATGAGCTTACCTGATACTGGGTTGGTCCAAACACCTTCTGTAACAGCCCCTCAAATGAAGGAACAAGCTGTATCTCCATATTCTGTATCTGGAAAGCTCTCTGGTCAGGAAAAGCCCACATATAGGTTACCATCAGCTGGTCTTCCCGTTTCTACCCATCCATCTAAGTCTCGTCCATTTTTCCGAAGTTCTTCTTTGGACATATCAGCCCAGCCACCCCCTCCTCCTCCACCACCACCCCCTCCCCCTCCCCCACCACCTCCTCCCCCTCCTCCACCATTGCCCCCAGCAACTTCACCTAAGCCAACCCCTTATCCTAAAAAGAAGCTGGCAGCGGCCCCTCCAGTGACTCCAACGACGATTGGTACCGCCCATGTTGATGCCGTTACCCCAATAGAGGCCACCACTGCTCGGAGGAGCAATGGGGTACCTGCAACCAAAATCTGTACCGCTGCACCTCCTCCTGTCCCTCCTAAACCCTCTTCAATCCCAACTGGACTTGTGTTTACACACAGGCCAGAGCCAAGCAAACCCCCAATTGCCCCCAAGCCAGCAGTTCCTCAGCTTCCGGTGACTGCACAGAAAACATCAGATGTGTGCCCCAAACCAACAGGTCTATCTTTGACCTCCAGTATGTCCTTAAATTTAGTGACTTCCGCAGATTACAAACTGCCTTCCCCTACCTCTCCACTCTCCCCACACTCTAATAAATCCTCACCAAGATATTCTAAGTCTCTAATGGAGACTTACGTGGTTATTACATTGCCCTCTGAACCTGGGACTCCAACAGATTCTTCCGCTGCTCAAGCCATTACCAGTTGGCCCTTGGGATCACCCCCAAAAGATTTGGTTTCCCTTGAAACAGTGTTTTCTGTAGTTCCTCCTGTGACAGTTACAGAAATTCCAACTTCTCCACAGCCAACCCTGTATGCACCAGGAGCTTTGGAGACATATTCTGCTGCCCCTGTTGTAACTCCATCTCTGTTTCAAGGAGCTCCAACTTCACTTACACAGTTTCTTCCAACAGAAGCTTCAAAAACGGAGGTTTCTGCAACCAGAAGTGCAGCCCCAAGTGTGGCTCCCAGAAGCGTTTCCATACCCATTCCTCCAGAGCCTCTTGCTCTGGACAGACATCAGTACAGGGAAAATGGAAAGTTGCAGCTTATTGGTGATGCCATTGATTTGCGTACAATACCAAAAATAGAAGCTAAAGCAACTGAAAAATGTATGGATCTTTCTGCTTCTGCAATGGATGGGAAAAGGCAGACCACAGCAAGTGAAGTTTACGGGCGACAAATTAGTGCCATCCAACCTTCTATCATAAATCTCAGTGCATCTTCCTCATTAGTAACTCCAGTCACCCTAGACTCTGAGACGGTGGCTGTTGTCACATGCACAGATACTACAGTTTACACAACAGGCACAGGAAGCCAAGTGAGTGCAGAGTATGCAATGACATCACCACTCCAGCTTACTATGTCAAAACATACTGAGTCACCATACAGGATACCAAGTGGCCAGACATTTCCTGTGATCAGAGATGAAGCGCCAATAAACTTATCCCTAGGTCCTTCAGCTCAGGCAGTGGCTGTTACAAAGCCTGTCACTGTACCTCCTGTGGGTGTCACAAACGGCTGGGCTGACAGCACTGCATCTCGGGGGATCACGGATGGAGAAGTGGTGGATCTCAGCACATCCAAGTCTCATAGGACTGTTGTTACAATGGACGAATCTACTTCAAGTGTGGTGACCAAAATAGTTGAAGACGATGAAAAACCTGTTGATTTGACTGCAGGGAGAAGAGCTGTGTGCTGTGACATGGTCTATAAACTACCTTTTGGAAGGAGCTGCACAGCACAGCAGCCCGCAACGACCCTTCCTGAAGACCGTTTCGGTTACAGGGATGACCACTACCAATATGATAGATCAGGGCCATATGGGTACAGAGGGATTGGTGGAATGAAACCTTCCATGTCTGATACTAATTTAGCAGAAGCTGGACATTTTTTCTATAAAAGTAAAAATGCTTTTGATTATTCTGGAGGAGCTGATGCAGCAGTAGATCTAACTTCAGGGAGAGTATCTACAGGTCAGTATGATATAGTAATAGACCCTGCCTTGAAATGCCATTACGGTGTTATGCATCTCGTTTCAGGATGAAAAATGCCCCTCCTCTGGTTTTATTTACATTTTGGCTTCCCTTGGATGTTCTGGCAGTACGTTTTAAAGTCCATGTGCATTTTTTGTTTCTTCTTGGTTCTTGCTGTTGTCCTCGCCTGCATGTGCCTGCATGTTCAACATTGCTTTTCTTCCGCATCGCATTAGGTTAACCTGTGGATTTGCATGCAGTCCCATTCATTGCGCTCATCAAGATAAAGGGGCTTTCAGACCCAAACAGCAGCATTCATTCTGAGAACTGGACGATAACTCTACCCTGTATTTCAGGTGAGGTAATGGATTATTCAAGCAAGACTACAGGTCCCTACCCAGAAACACGCCAAGTCATTTCAGGAGTTGGGATTAGTACCCCACAGTATTCCACAGCAAGAATGACTCCACCTCCAGGACCCCAATATGGTGTGGGAAGTGTTTTGAGGTCATCTAATGGTGTTGTCTATTCTTCAGTAGCAACTCCAATCCCCTCCACATTTGCTATCACCACTCAACCTGGCTCCATTTTCAGCACCACGGTGAGGGACTTATCTGGTATTCACACAACAGATGCACTGACTTCATTATCAGCCCTGCATCAAAGCCAGCCAATGCCTCGATCATACTTCATAACAACAGGTGCATCAGAAACAGACATCGCAGTAACCAGTATCGACATCAATGCCAGTCTGCAAACTATTACTATGGAAACTCTTCCTGCTGCGATGATGGACTCTGCTCCGGCTTTAACCACAGCATCGGAAGTGCTTTCTGAGGTGGGAGGCGAGGAAAGCACTCTTTTAATCGTCTCTGATGAAGATAAACAGCAGCAGCAACTTGACTTGGAGCGAGAGCTCCTGGAACTGGAGAAAATTAAGCAACAACGCTTTGCTGAGGAACTGGAGTGGGAACGTCAGGAGATTCAGAGGTTCCGAGAACAAGAAAAGATCATGGTTCAAAAGAAGCTGGAGGAGCTGCAGTCTATGAAACAGCACCTCCTATTTCAGCAAGAGGAAGAGCGGCAGGCCCAGTTCATGATGAGGCAGGAGACCCTAGCTCAGCAACAGTTACAGCTGGAGCAGATCCAACAGCTGCAACAACAGCTGCACCAGCAGCTGGAGGAGCAAAAACTTCGCCAGATCTACCAGTATAACTATGACCCCTCTGGAAATGCTTCTCCACAAACCACCACTGAACAGGCAATTTTGGAGGGTCAATATGCTGCTCCAGAGGGCAGTCAGTTTTGGGCCACTGAAGATGCCACCACTACAGCTTCTACTGTGGTGGCCATTGAAATACCACAGAGCCAAGGATGGTACACTGTTCAGTCTGATGGGGTGACTCAGTACATTGCCCCACCTGGCATCTTGAGCACTGTTTCAGAGATACCTCTGACAGATGTTGTTGTAAAAGAGGAGAAACAACCCAAAAAGAGAAGTTCTGGAGCTAAAGTTCGGGGGCAGTATGATGAGATGGGGGAAAGCGTGGCAGACGACCCACGGAATTTAAAAAAGATAGTGGACAGTGGTGTACAAACTGATGACGAAGAAACCGCTGATCGGAGTTACTCAAGTAGGAGGCGAAGAACTAAAAAGAGCGTTGATACCAGTGTCCAAACAGATGATGAAGATCAGGATGAATGGGATGTGCCTTCTAGGTCAAGGAGAAAAGCACGTCCGGGGAAATATGGAGACAGCACCACGGAGGGTGACAAGACCAAACCCGCTTCCAAAGTCTCCAGTGTAGCAGTTCAGACAGTCGCAGAGATATCTGTGCAAACTGAACCCGTGGGAACCATACGGACACCTTCCATCCGAGCACGAGTGGATGCCAAGGTAGAAATAATTAAACACATTTCCGCACCTGAAAAGACTTACAAAGGGGGCAGTTTAGGATGTCAAACAGAAACAGATTCAGACACACAGAGCCCTCCATACCTGGGTGCCACCTCTCCACCCAAAGACAAGAAACGCCCGACACCTTTAGAGATTGGTTACTCATCATCTCACCTTCGGGCAGACACCACAGTGCAGCTGGCTCCTTCCCCACCCAAATCTCCAAAAGTCCTTTATTCCCCCATCTCACCACTTTCACCAGGCAAAGCTTTAGAATCAGCCTTTGTACCTTACGAAAAGCCCCTCCCTGATGACCTAAGTCCACAGAAAGTACTACATCCAGATATGGCTAAAGCTCCCCCAGCAAGTCCTAAAACAGCCAAGATGATGCAGCGTTCTATGTCTGACCCCAAGCCTCTGAGTCCAACAGCAGACGAAAGTTCCAGGGCTCCTTTTCAGTGTCCCGAGGGCTTCACGGTAAGAGGGATTCAATTCAGTTAGAAGACAATGGATGAGTTGATGTTAATCATGTGTTTGCAGACTTGCAAGGTAACAAAACTAGCATGCAGAAAGTGAAATACTAAAATTGAGGGAGGATTATTGCATTATAAATGTGTGTGTCGGGGGTAAGGGGGAGGGCCATGTTCACTTAAAAGTGCCAAAGATAAAAGCTGTTATGTGAGATGCCAAAGATAAAAGCTGTTATGTGAGACTGAAGTTTTATTCTTAATATAAAAATCTCTAAATTGCAACCTGCTTTCAGTGTATTTAACTGATATTCCTTTCCCCGCATGGTGGAATAAGTATTGAATATAAACAAACAAGGCAAAGGATGAAGCATGAGCATGTGTTTACATCAGGAGTGCTAGGACTCAGGACTGAAGTGCTGGTCAAATGTGTGTGGTCAGCCTCTTCCGGCCAGAGTATTGACCTCAGCTTAGCATAAGCTCGTTGTCCAAGATGCGCAGGAGAAAGGATGCTCCTTTAGCCCCGTTCATCCATGCTTATTTTGTTTGTGGCAGCTTCCTTAAACTAATCTCAGATGAAATTCACTGCTACTGCTTAGAGAAGCATAACTAATTTTTATGTCGGTTTCAATAGTAGAGGTTATTTTATGACGCATAATTTTGCCTCAAGGAAAGAAAGAGATAAATATGTTAGACATAAAGTTATAAATGGCAATGGGAAATGTTAATTACTCATAATAGCAGGCATATTCTAATTAATAAAATCAATTATATATAGTTTAAGTATCAGTTCAGTCTTGAACAAATCTTCTCAAATCAAAATTTTCCCATGTGCAGTAGTTACTTAACTCTGGACCTTCAAACTCTGAAGCTTCTAAATATAATAATCTGAAATACCACAATTTTCCACTGATCCCGTGTGCTAAACAGTGGCTGTGATCTATAAAATATAATATAATTTTAAGTACATATATTATTATATTATTTATTATATAATATACAATATATTATATGTGTTATAAAATATATTATATATTATATGATATAAAATATATATTGATAAGTCTGTAGTTATAAAGACATGATGTTTATAATCATATTTATTAAAATTTCACATCTAAATTTTCCATATTTAAAGTGAAATTTCATTATCTTCTGTATTTCCTTCTCAAAGAGTATTGTGAAGTAAATATTATAGATACAAGTAAAACTGTCTTTATGTGGGTACAGAAAACAAAACTATGGTTAGATAGGCACTTGTGCATTGAGATTGCATTCAATTTTCAGTTACTTCATGATAGTCTGCTTCTGGAATCTGTTTAATCTTTTGTGAAAGTGACATTTAAATAATTGCAGTGCATATTTATTTTTATGGCCTATAAATTCACATAACTAATAAAATGAGAAAGCATTATGTTTCGGACTTTGAAAGGAGTGTTCCAAGCTTCAGTCAGTAGAAAGAGTAGCTTTGCCAGCTGATGATTGGTCGTCTACTCATTGTGACTTGAAACTTTTAATTCACTTATGGCAGAGACCCAAGCTACTGGGATTTTTCTCACATTTCCCTTTGCATTTGCAAATGTACAAGGAAGAATATAATAGGTGGCATGGGTATATGAAGTAAAAATAACCAAATGATAGCTAAGTCTGAAACATATGAAACATAAGTCTAAACAATGAAACGTAAGTTCATTGAGCATTAGATCACAACTCCAACTTCTAGACTACCTGGTCAACTTGTACATATAACAAACATGGAATAATTGTATACATGGTATTGATACTGATATTGGTAGGACCCACCACAACAAACACAAGGTAAGTCTTATAGTCTGTAAAAGTCTGGACCAGCATCTCCTGCTTCCAATAGGTCAGGAAAGGTTCCAAGGAGGAGACTCTGGGACATGAAGGCTGAGCTTTCTGCTGGACCACAAAGAAAAAGGTGAAGGTCATTCCAAATAGAGGACAAAAAATATTCAAGTGTCCAGATTAATAGCCAGATGTGCAGCTAAAGGGGGTGAACATGGTTTACATTCTCTAAAACTGGCATGGTGAGTGAGGGGTCAGCTGCAAGGAATCGAATGTATCAAACTTCCTTTGTCCCTGAGAAGTTAGTTCAAGGTCAGCATCCTTCTGTGTTCAGCCTCTGGACTCCTGTGTTCTGCTCTTTCCCAAAGTCAGTTCTCTAAGGAGCAAGGAGAGCAGTTTCTGATTAAAATCTATGTAAACAAATACATTACCTGCTTCACAATTTAAACTCACTAGTAGAATCTTACAAAGTTCAATCAATACTAGGAATTTATTTTTTATTGAAGATTTTTTTCATGCAATATATTATTCTGGTCATGGTATCCCCCTCCCTCATCTCCTTTCCAATCTTCTCTACATCCCCACCCACCCAACCCAACTCCATTCTCTCTCTCTCTTTCTCTCTCTCTCTCTTTCTCTCTCTCTCTCTCTCTCTCTCTCTCTCTCTCTCTCTCTCTCTCTCTCAAAACAGACAGAAAAGAAAATAATAAGAAAAAGAAAAAGCATGAGGAACACATACACATTAAGAGACACACACAAAGAAAATAAAATCCATAAGAATATAAAATAAGAAAATAAAATATATGAGCAAAAGACTAATGAAGTTAAAAATGTACGAACAAAGAAGTATGAGATTGAAAACAGTCTCCAAAAATACTATTGCATGGGTTTTATGCCATCTATCTATTGCTGGGCATTGCCCCACTCTTAGTTATGGTTTGTATACCCAGTGAGGCTCCATCGGAGAACACTAGCTGTACCTTTTCAAACAGTGGTCAGTTGGAGATAGCTTCTTGGTTAGAGATGGGAGCTTGTGTCCCCTTCACTCACCACTGTGACTCCCTGTAGCTTAGACCTGTGCAGACCCTGTGCTTGTTGCCACAGTCTCTGCAAGTCATATGTGCATCAGTCCTGTTGTGTCTGGAAGACACTATTTCCTTGGTGTCCTGAATCCTCTTGGGCTTTTACAATCTTTCCACCTCATCTTCTGCAGAGTTCCCTGAGCCCTGAGGAGGGAATATTTGATAGAGATATCCCATTTAGGACTGAGTTTTCCAAAGTCTCTCACCATCTGCACATTTTTCAGTTGTGGGTCTCTGTGTTAGTTCCCATCTACTGCAGAAGGAAGTTTCTCTGTTCATGACTGAGTGAGACATTGATCTATAGGTATTGGTGAACGTTGTTTGAAGTCATTTTATTGCTATGTTCCTTTAGCAAAACAATAGTATTTGGTTTTCCCCTAGGTCCATGGCCTCCTATCTAGTGTCAGGTATGGGTTCCATCTCATTGAGTGGACCTTATAGTTACTTCCACAAGTTTGTGCATCATGCAGTTTATCATGCAGGCAGGTCATCACTGTAGACCTCAGGGTTTGTAGCTGGCCTGATGTTCACCCTTCTCCCCTGGAAGTGTGCAAAGCACCTTCCAGTACTACAAACATTTGGCAATAGGGGTGAAGAAGGCACCAGGTAGACACCAGGTTGACGTTTCCATGATCTATGAAATGTATAAGTGTTGTCTTCAATAATAAGGCCTTGCCATCAATTTGTGGACAGCAAGAAATAGCCTTGGCAACAGCCTGAGTAGTTTAGGGGTTTCAGATGGGCTTCTTTGGCCAAAAACTTAATTAAATGAAACCAATTCCTTGCTCTGGAGGTATAGGTTAGTGGCAAAATACGTCTAGTAGTAGCCTTGTCTCCCGATCATTTGGTGACTACTCGGTTTAGATTTTATGTTTCTATTTTAAGAGCTTCTGTTGTTTGCAGGTTTCAATAGGACCCTCCCAAGTGGCCCTTAGTGTTAGTTTCCCTTCTCCATCGTCCCCCCCTATCTTAGTCACTGTCCTATTGCTGGGAAGAGACGTCATGACCAAGGCAACCTGTGTAAAAGAAAGCATTTAATTGGAGGGCTGCTTACCACTTTAGAGAGGTAGCTCATGATTGCTGTAGAAGGAAGCAGATGTGCACGGCACTGGAGTAGTAGCTGAGAGCTTCACAGTCTGAGCCACAGGCAGCAGGAAGAGACAAAGAAACACTGATCCTGACATGGGTGTTTGAAACATCAAAGCCCGACCCAGTGACACACTTCCTCCAACAAGGTCACACCTCCTAATACTTCCCAAATTGTTCCATCAATTGGGAGACCAAACATTTAAATACAAGAGCCTATGAGGCCGTTCTCATTCAAACCACTACACTCCTTTACACCTGACTTCTCTCCCCATCTCTATTTAATTTTCCTATTCTAATTCACCCCCCCCATCTTTCATAACTATGTGTTCTATTTCCCCTTCATTAAGAGAGCCTCCCCTTCACCCTAGTTACTATTCTATACCTAACCTCTGTGGTTATGTGGATTGTATAGCACGTCTATTGAAGGCCAAAAGCTTACATCCACGTATAAGAGAACACATATCTCATTTTTTCATTTGGGGTCTATTTTACCTCACTCAGAATGATTTGTTCTAGCTCTATCCATTTACCTATGAAATTCATAATTTCATTTTTTTAAACAACTGGATAATTCCATTGTGCAAATGGAATTATACCATTTTTAATTTTAAAAATATACCACATTTTTGCAGGGCGGTGGTGGCGCATGCCTTTAATCCCAGCACTCGGGAGGCAGAGCCAGGCAGATCTCTGTGAGTTCGAGGCCAGCCTGGGCTACCAAGTGAGTTCCAGGAAAGGCGCAAAGCTACACAGAGAAACCCTGTCTCAAAAAAAAAAAACAAACAAAAAAACAAACTATATATATATATATACATATATATATATATGTATATATATATATATATGTATATATATATATATATCACATTTTAATTATCCATTCATCTGTTGATGGGCATCGAGGCAGTTTCCGGTTTTAGCTATTGTTAGTAGAGAAGCAGTGAGCATGAATGAGCAAGTGTCATTGTAGTAGGATGTAAATAGAGTCCTTTAAGTATATGACCAAGCAAATTATAGCTGGATCTTGAGGTAAATCTACTCTCAGTTCCCCAAGGCTATTTATGCCACACTGATTTCCATAGTGGAAATACAAGTTTGCAATCCCACCAGCAATGCATGAGTGTTTCCCTTACCCCACATTCTGACCAGCATGACCATCATTTGTTCTACTGATCTTTGCCATTCTGACTGGTGTAGTCAAATCTCAAGGCAGTTTTGATTTGTATTTCTTAAGAAGGACTTTATTCCATAAACTCTGCCTGTCTCATAGCATCCTCTGCTGTTCCTGCATTCTTCCCACTTCTGGCTCTGCACAAACCACCAGTTTGCTGTTATTTGGACGTGCCCACATCATCTGTCATCCCAATCAAGGTTCCACTTCTGGATTTCTCCCAGATCTTTGTATAATTCACTCCTACTTGATGGGGTTTTGCTCAGATTATATTCAACAGAGGCCCTCCTGCCTAATTTTCTTATATATTCTTACGACCTTAAGTCTCACTTTCACCCCTAAATTTATACATAATACATATGAAATATTATCCTTATTATCTAGTAGAATATACATATGACATATGACATAATATTCTTACCTAGTAGAATAAAAACTCAGATTTTATTCATGGGTGAGGATTTTCTTTACTGAGTTCACAGTTCTATATAATGCACAGAAAAATGCCTGACCAAAAAAATGTTTAATTTTAATTTCTTGGTTATCAAACTGCTTCCATTTTTCCAGTTTCAAAGGCTTTACAAATTTTTAATGCCCACAAAAACAAAAAGCAAAAGTTAAGCCTGAAATAAACAAGCCAATATTCACCCACTCACTAAACTTGCCTAATTCAATGTTGTATTATTTCATTCTGTTTTATTCTGTTTGTTTTTCTACCTCCTGGATGTGCAACATTGGACTTTGTCAAAATTTATTTCAACACACTTTTTAAAAATGTGTTTGTGGAGTATCTGTAGCTGCAGGTCCATGAGGATTTCATAGCTGAGAAGAAACAAACTATGTTCCCTGTGTCCTTTCTCTTCCACAATGAGACTGATTTGCATCACTAACCCAGGTAATCCATAACTTCGGGAAGGAATGTTAATTCAGCATGTCAGGAGAGAAGGTGACTTTAGCCACAGCAAGAAAGCAATGTAAATTCTAAGAACTTGCCTCCAGCAAGAAAGATCTGAATCCATTCAAAGATTCATACGTCCTGAAGAATAGAAATTCTTTAATGATTTCCCTGTCAAAAAGATGATGCATTTCAAAAAACTAATCATTCCTCAATAATAATGCATAATACTTTTTGCACTGAGATAGGCTATTGTTGAACATGTTACCACCTCTCCATAGAAACACAACGTATTAAAACTGTTTGAGTCTATTCGCAGCCTTAACTGACAGAATCATTATTAAAATTATTTTTATCTAGAGGAAGCCAGGATCCTTTAGAAAAACAGATGCAAATTATGAGCTGACTATTACAAGAATATATTTTGCTTCACTGATTGCTGTTTTGATAGCTATTTTTAAATTTTTTGGAACCCTTCAGTGTCTGTTCCTCAGAGTAATTTCCATAACCAAAAACTTAGAAATTTTGTTTTGTCAAAATTTTATTTTTGTATTCTTCCAAAATAAGAATTTAAGAAATAATGACTAAGTGGGATTTGAAGAAAGATTTTTAGCATGGGTGATTGCCCTACCTTTTAAGAAAAATCAAGATAAAAATCAGTTTATTACTGATTTTGATGAAATCATGTTTATAATGGCATTATGTAAGAAAATGTATTTACATGTTAAAGATGTTTATAAGTACGTCATCTTTTCTAGTTCTGATCTTTCTTTATTTCTTATGTTGTTCATATATTTGTTGGGATTAAATTTTATGTTGTAAAATCCAACTACATTAAAATTTCAATAGGCAGCAGTATATTAGTGTTTTTCAAAATATAACAGTAAAATGGCTTAGAGTTATTAATAGTTAGCAAAGTATAATCAAGTCTTAGGATAAAATCAACTAAGACAAATGAATGCATAAATACAAATGTCAGTTTATCATTTGTTCAATAATATTGCAATTTATTATGATCAATATTGAAAGATTAATTCAAAACCAAATTCAGAAGACTGAAGAAAAGGCCATGTTTTCTTATGTTCTCCAGAAATCCATATTTCAAAATATAAAAATTAGCATGCTTCTAAGAAACAGATTTCTACTCTTGCTAAGCAGTGAAGACCTCTGCCAAAGTGTAACAGTGGCATTTTACATACCAGTTTAACAGAGACAAGGGGCCCTTCTCAACTGAGATTCATCTGATTGTGATTAGTGTAATTTACTGATGTACAGCATTACTTAACATTAATTAGTTTCCAAAGTATTTTATAATATGATTTTCTCAACAACTCATGTTAGTTTCTATTTGAACAGTTGTGAGGCTGATTATCACCTCTTCAATAAAGCTACATACACACATTTTCCCAAGTATACTTCCTTCAAAACTCACATGCAAATAAATGCACATTTGTGTATCTATTTGTATTTCTAAAAATTACTAATTTTTAGGACTTAAAGGTATAGCATTAGCTATATATTAAGCACTATATACAGCACTAGCTATTATTAAGAATAATAAAATAATAATTAAACTGATAATAATATAAAAATTTGGAAAAAATGGATATATTTCAAGACATACATTACAGTTAAAGAACAATATGTTCCACTAATTTTCTGATATTTTCTTGTCATATTCAATATCATAACATACATTTATATCATGTATATATTGTTTTAATATACATACATATAGAGAATATTCACACATACACCTATGGCATTGTATAATGTTTCATGTGCTGCTGCATAGTTCAAATGTACAAATCACTTCATTTCTGTAGGTGCTAAATCTATTTTATTCAATACTTTCACGGTGAGTAATCTGAAATCAAGATGTATGTCCTTTGAATTACTACACCAACCAAACATCAATTTTACTGTTGTGTGATTTTGTTACTGTTTAACAGGCTTTCTTTTTTATGATGTTCTGTGTCTGGGTTATAATTAAGGTCTCAGTTAGGGAATGATGAGAATAAGTTTGTCAGCTACACAGAGTCTCAAAGAACTGGCTAAATAAGTCGAAGTAGGTTAGTCCAAAGATAAATAGCAGAAGGGCTTTTATTTATTTAAATTTCACATTAAGAACGAGATGTGAAAGATTCAAATTAAATGGCTGATAAAAATAACAGTCTTAATATGTAGCCCTGGCTGTCCTATGGAACTCATTATGTAGACCAGGCTGGCCTCAGACTCACAGAAGTCCACCTGCCCCTGCCTCCAAAATGCTGGAATTAAAGTTGTGTACCATCAAGCCAGGAAAATTCTTGAAAATAATATGAGAAAAAAAAGAAAATAATATGAGAAATTATTAACCTTGATTATAGCCCCATAATTTAAGGACTTATTTGCTGTGAAAAATGAATGTCACATTTAATTACATATGATGTCAAATAAAAGCTTAATATTGTGGATAACAGTAAAGAACACATACTGAATCCAGGGAACAAGTAGATTTGAGGCTGAAGGTGATTACATTTGTTATTCCCATTCTTCCCAATTGAAAGGCTAATTATTTAGTTATTATTTATTTTTTGAAGAAATAGAAATTCTTTCTGATAAGTTATTTTAACCACATGACTAAATCACTCTTTTGAAGTTGGATCAAAATTCCATTTAATTTCTGTTAGGTACTGAGTTTCTGCAGGACAAGGATAGACCTGTCCCCCTTGTTTTTCTAACAAAACTTGGCCCTAATTACAGATTTGTGCTCTGTGCCTAGAGGCTACTTGGGTAGTTACTTCCTCCTTTGAGCCTTGACCTGAAAACACTTCTTAATGTGCTAATTAATAGTGTGAAGTTGTGAATATTTCCTAAACCACTCAGTGTGACAATTTACTTTCCTTTGCACCTGAAAAAATGTGCACAAGTTTCTTCAGTGTGATGTAGTCATCAGTGTCCAAAATTGTTCTAACAAAAATCATCCCAATATTGCATTCAGGAAAGTCATCTTTATTGAAAAGTTCAACCAGTTTTTCATGTATGGCAGGAATCACTTACCTATAACTACTTATAGAAATGCACAAAAGGCTCATATTTCATGGATTATCTATTGAAAGATGATTGACTTGCTCATTTCTACTTCTGTATAGAATTGGGAATTGAAAGCAAATTTAAGAACTTAAAATAACAGAAAAAAAGACATGATTTTACAAGCCTGTGAACTTTATCTTCTAATCTATGGAATGCTTGTTGACACTAACTGAATTAAATGTACAAGCCCTAATGAATTGTAAATATTATTGTCTCATAAGGAACCAAATGATCTCAAGACCATTTAAAATATGGTCTATCACCATTACTTAACAGCAGGACTTAAGTTTTAGGGGCACTGTTTCACATGATTTAAATTTATGAAGAAGAAATATTTCGTCAATTGCAATCATACATAGATTTAAAAAAAATCTCTTGGAGCTAGAGAGATGGTTCACAGAATAAGGGTGCTTGTGGACGCACATACTGGAAGAAGCAAACCAGTTCCCACACATTGTCCACTGTGATGCATGTGTTCATACACATCCACATACACAAGATAAATTAACAAATACACAAGCAAACACAAACCCATGTCACGTTTGTTTTGATGTTGTTTCAAGGTTATGTTCTTGGGCAAGGAATAACCAGCAAGATAGAAACACCGAATAATAGAGATCTCTGTGACTGTGGGCAGTGATTACAACAACCTGAACACAGAATGTCTTTCTCACTCTGTGTAAATCAATGTCACTTGTAAAATTGTCATTACAGTTCTCAACACTTTCGATATTCAGTGGTTGCATCATTCTTCATATTGCTAATGGTCTGATGCTTGGGAAGCATTTTACAGCAGTCGCAGATCTAATACTTCATGTTCAAAAAGAACTGAAAGAATACTTCATGTGAAATAAAGAATTGCATTTTACTGTCTATAAAACAGAGTTAATTGTATCCAGATGGAAGTGACAGTAGGTAGATATTTCATGAAGACACTGCAATCACAGCAGTGACTCTCTATGGAGAAGTGGTTTGTTCTCAAGCCGACTAAATCAATGGTAGGCCATGCTACAGTTAACACCCCTGAGTCAGAAAGAATGGTTGCAGGTAAAAAGTAAGAGATGCTTTTCAATTTTCATATTTGCATCTATGTCTTCATATAAGTTATTGTTTTAATTTTTAGAAGTTTTATTAGTTTTATACTCTCTTCAGATTTCCCGCACAAATGATTTAGCCCATTTTCCAGTAACTGAATATAGTTAGGTGCCATATAATATTTTTTACCTTGAAGAGAGTAGCATTAGATACCAGTAATTGGTATTCAGTATCTCTAGGTGAACAGCGCCCTGTAAAAATTAAGTTGTTTAGAAATGAGAAAATAGTAACTGTCTGCAACTTAAAGAGGCGGGGATTTAATTTGGCTCACATTTCCAGGGTACAGCCAGTCCATCATAGCAGGGAATGCATTCACATACACATAAATTAAAATATTTTTTAAATCTTAAATAAAGTGAAACATTTCACTACATAGCCCTGGCTAGCCTGGAACTCACTGTCTAGACCACACTGGCCTCATACTCCTGGTAATCATCCCACTTCTGCCCCCTGGGTGAGGGGATCACAGGCTAATTCTAATATCTAAAGGCTATTAATCATTCCTGTATTATTCCTTAATCCATTATCCTATTCCCAACCTTCATGGTACTTTAAAGAGAGCAACTCTTACTTTTATTTGTACAAACTTTGCCTCATGGTCTTTTATGTGGCTTCCAAAGTCACAGCTCTTAAAATTCCACACCCTGAAAGCAGCCATACCCTAAATATGTATGTTCAAGGAGAAAAGAATAAGCTTGGGTGGGCTCCTTTACCAAGTAAGATACTATAGTCATGTGAGTAAAATGGGAGAGAGTGCTTCATTGTTTTAAGTTTATAGAACAAAGCCCTTTCATTCCACTAAATTCCCATTCATACTGTAATATATTCTTCAATGAATAAATGCTGGACTGTAAAATATAGAAGTAAAATTTGAGTGGCTTTGGCTAATTACATGCAGATGAGACAGTGCTACCCCTAAATAGAACTAAAATAGAACCTGCTGGTGGCAACAATTGTAAAATTTATAAAATAGGAAAATTGTGTTTCTCATCTGTACTTGCCATTGATTATGTAAAATATGCAGTGGAATGCTATTGCCAAAGTTAGAGAAAGTTTCCAAATGCATATCAAGCATAAACACTCATAGGAGAAACATTTGTATAATATTCTTTACACTGTAAGTACTTTGAATAGTCAAGGGATTGATCAACCTAGATATAGGGTTTTTATATTCCATTATACAAATAATTAAGCAAAATTTTGAGTTATGGCTGATAGAGATGATTATTTTACACACCAAAATAGATTCATATGGAGTGGGTTGCTTTTTTTTTTTTTTTAATGTGCTGGGAATCAAGCCCAGAGTCTTGCCTGTACTAGGCCGCATTCTACCACTAAGCTACACACCTCAGCTCAGAATGTGTTTTACAAGGAAAATCCTGTAATTCTGATGCTGCTAGCCACTGCCAAGAATTTGAAATTAACATTTAATTGCAATAAAGCGTCAACAAAAAGTTCAGAAGTAAAAGGGTTTTAAAATGTAAGCAACTCTTGTTCATATATCAAATATTAGAAAGTAAAAATAATTTCTAAGAACAGCTTTTTATAATTAATGTGAAATTCATAGCAAATTAATCATTTAAAAGTAAGGAATCTGGCTGTTTTTAGTATATTTATACTGTTACACAGCCACCACCCCCTCTATGTATTTCTACAACATTTCATCCCATCAGAATAAACTTCTGCACCTATTCAGGGGTGACTTTCCACTCCCTCTCTCCTTCCTCTCCATCAGCCAGCGGTGTTTTCTGTCCATGGAGATCCAGCTCCTCTGGCTATACATATAAATGGGATCATATATATGTGACCTGTGTGCCTGGGTACTTTTACTTTAAGTAATATTTCCAACATTCATCACATTTTAGCATGTATCAGTAGTTTTTTCCCTTTGTACTCTAGAAAGCCATTGTACCATACACTCTCCAATTTGTTTATCTCTTCATCTCTTGAGGGACATATTGGTTATTTAGAATTATTCTGGTGTGTATATGAATGCATATGTATTTGTTAAAGTGCCTGCTTTTATTATTTGTATATGTACTTAGGAGCACAAGTGATAAACCTTACAGTAATTCCTCATTGCGCTTGAGTAATTATCAAACTCTTCCATAGCACTTAAACTTTTACATTCCTATCAGCAATGTACAAGCATTACTATTTTTCTATCTGCTTTCAAACACTGATTCCCCTTTAATTAAAGAAACAGCAGCCATCCTATTGAGTATAAAGTAGTATCTAGTTGTGATTTTGATTTTCTGAGTAACTAACGATGCTGAACATTAGTTCAAATGTTTTTTGGCATTTGTATTCATATTCTCATTTGGAGAAATTATTCAAGACTTTTGACTAGTTTTTAATTTAATGATAATAGTTTGTAAAAAGCCATGCTTTAATATTAATGAATAAAGACAACTAACATAATAGGTAGCTTCTAAAAATATTGCTTAACTGAGGAGTAAGGTGAATGTGTATAGTTATATGAATCTCAACAAATAATGCTCTATTTCTCTTAACTAGGAAAAGCTACCTGCACATAAAATTCCTACTATTAAAGTTTACAAGTCTGAAAAGGAGCTGGTTTCAAGTTTCTAAGGAACAGTTCACTCACTTAGAAAGAAGAATAGTACAGAGAGCAGGGGACATTTATTTAATCTGCAGCTCAGTTTGGCAAATCCTGAAAATGTAGACTTCTCAATGCACTGCTTGTACAAAACATTGTGTGTTTGTGCTTGGAGATTTGTTGGAGCTCAATGATATGTCAACATTTAATGTGCACCAGAGCTTTTTGATCATATAGGGTTGTTTACTTATGTAGCAGGAATAGTTTTAAAATGTGGACATAACTGTGACCTTTCGCAATGGTCAAGAAGCTGTGAACTCAGCCATGCTCCCAGGCCAATGAGGAAGACTGGAGCCTGGTCACGAAATAGGAAGATGACCTGAGACTTTCTCCCCAGCCCAAGCTGTTTGCTCCCTTGAATCCCTGCTCTTCCTGAGAGTAACCAAAGTGAGGGCATTTGAAACATTTCTCTGAAAACTCTAACCTAGAAAATAAAAGAGTCCTAGGACAAACTTAATACAGAAAAGTACTAAGGATTCATCTAAAATCTTGACATACAATAAGAAAAGTAACGTGTGTGTCCAAAGGTGAAACTCAGGTTTTCAGGTTGCTGGCTGATGCATTTCCCCAGTCCCAGACAGGCAAGTATTGTTATATCTAGTTTTGAAAAAGCAATTCCAATAGGAAAATCCTTCTTGGTTAAAAAAAAAAAGCATCAGAAAGCCTTAGATGATCCACTTTCCCCAATGAATTCCTATGCTACTTCCAAACTACTTCTTTTTCTATTATTATTATTATTATTATTATTATTATTATTATTATTAAGAAATTTTCTATTCATCTTACATGCCAACCACAGACCTCCTCCTCCCTCCCCCTGTACCCCAGCCTTCTCCCCCAGTCCACCCTCCATTTCCACCTACTCCAAGTCAAGATCTTCCATGGGGAGTCCGCAGAGCCTGGCACATTCAGTTGAGGCAGGTCCAAGCCCCTCCCCGCTGCACCAAGGCTGCCCAAGGTGTCACACCTTAAGCACTGGGCTCCAAAAAGCCAGCTCATGCACCAGGGATGGATCCTGATCCCTCTGCCTGGGAGCCTCCTAAACAGTTCAAGCTAAACAACTGTCTCGCCTATTCAGAGGGCTCAGTCCAGTCCCATGGGGGCTCCATAGCTATTGGTCCACAGTTCATGGGTTTCCACTAGTGTGGCTGGTCGTCGCTGTACATTTTCCCATCATGATCTCGATGTCCCCTGCCCACAGAATCCCTCCTCTCAACGACTGGATTCCTGGAGATTGGCCTGGTGCCCAGCCATGGATCTCTGCATCTGCTTCCATCAGTAACTGGATAAAGGCTCTATGATTACAGTTAGGGTATTCACTAATCTGGTTACCAGAGTAGACCAGTTCAGGCACCCTCTCAACTCTTGCTAGTAGTCTAAGTTGGGGTCATCCTTGTGGATTCCTGGCAACTTCCCTAGCACCCTGTTTCTTCCTATTCCCATGATATCTTCATTTATCATGGTATCTCTTTCCTAGCTCTCCAACTCTGTCCCTGTTCCAGCTCAAACTTCCCATTTCCTTATGTTCTCATCCCCCATTCCTTGCCCTCCATTTCCCCCTCACCCCCAGTTTGCTCATGTAGATCTCATCTATTTATCCTTTGCTGGGCTATAGAATGTGTCCCTCTCAGGGTCCTCCTTTTTAGCTAGCTTCTCTGGAGCTGTGGGTTGTAGTCTGGTTATCCTTTGCTTTACATCTAGTATCCACTTATGAGTGAGTACATACCATGTTTGTCCTTCTGAGTCTGGGTTACCTCACTCAGTATGACATTTTCTAGTTCCATCCATTTGCCTGCAAATTTCATGATATCATTGTTTTTTACTGCTGAGTAGTACTCCATTGTGTATATATGCCACATTTTCTTTATCCATTCTTTGGTTCAAGGGCATCTAGGTTTTTTCCATGTTCTGGCTATTAAGAATAATGCTGCTATGAACATAATTGAGCATGTGTCCTTGTCGTAAGGATTGAGCATTCCTTGGGTATATGCCCAAGAGTGGTATAGCTGGGTCTTAAGGTATATTAATTCCCAATTTTCTGAGAAACCACCATACTGATTTCCAAAGTGGCTGTACAAGTTTGCATTCCCACCAACAGTGGAGGAGTTTTTGCCTTGTTCCAAATCTTCTCCAACATAAGCTATCTTCAGTGTTTTTGATCATAACCATTCTGACAGGTATAAGATGGTATCTCAGAGTTATTTTGATTTGCATATCTTTGATGATTAGGGGTGTTGAACAATTCCTCAAATGCTTTTCAGCCATTTGAGATTCTTCTGTTGAGAATTCTCTGTTTAGCTTTTTAGCCCATTTTTTTTTATTAGATTGTTTGGTATTTTGATGTCCAGTTCTTTTTAATTCTTTATATATTTTGGAGATCATCCCTCTGTCAGATGTGGGGTTGGTGAAGATCTTTTCCCATTCTGTAGGCTGTCATTTTGTCTTATTGACCATATCCTTTGCCATACAAAAGCTTCTCAGTTTCAGGAGGTCCCATTTATTAATTGTTGCTCTTAGTGCCTGTGCTACTGGTGTTATATTTAGGAAGTGGTCTTCTGTGCCAGTGAGCTCAAGACTGCTTCCTACTTTCTCTTCTATCAGGTTCAGTGTAGCTGGATTTATGTTGAGGTCTTTGATCCACTTGAACTTGAGTTTTGTGCATGGTGACAGATATGGCTCTATTTGCAATCTTCTACATGTTGACATCCAGTTATGCCATCACCATTTGTTGAAGATGCTTTCTTTTTTCCATGGTACAGTTTGGCGTCTTTGTCAAAAATCAGGTGTTCATAGGTGTGTGGATTAGTGTCAGGATCTTCAATTTGATTCCACTGGTCCACATGTCGGTTTTTATGCCAGTACCCAGCTGTTTTTATTATTATCGCTCTATAGCAGAGCTTGAAGTCAGGGATCATGATGCCTCCAGAGGTTGCTTTATTATAGAGGATTCTTTTAGCTATCCTGGGTAATTTTGTTTTTCCATATGAAGTTAAGTATTGTTCTTTCCAAGTCTGTGAAGAATTGTGTTTGGATTTTGATGGGATTGCATTGAATCTGTAGAGTGCTTTTGGTAAGATTGCCATTTTTACTATTAATCCTACCTATCCATGAGCATGGGAGATCTTTCCATTTTCTGATATCGTCTTTGATTTTTTTCTTCAGAGACTTAAAGTTCTTATCGTACGGATCTTTTACTTGCTTAGTTAGAGTTATCCCAAGGTATTTGATATTATTTGTGGCTATTGTAAAGGGTGATGTTTTTCTGATTTCATTCTCAGCTCATTTATCATTTGTATATAGGAGGGCTACTGATTTTTTTGAGTTAATCTTGTATCCTGCCACATTACTGAAGGAGTTTATCAGCTGTAGGAGTTCCCTGGTAGAATTTTTGGGAATATGATAGTCTACATAGACACTTATGTAGACTATCATATCATCTGCAAATAGTGAAATTTTCACTTCTTCCTTTCTAATTTGTATCCCCTTGATCTCCTTTTTCAGTATCTAATGAGATGATCATGTGGGTTTTTTTCTTTTAGTTTGTTTTTGTGATAGATTACATTGACAGATTTTCATATGTTGAATCATCCCTGCATCTCTGGGATGAAGCCTACTTGATCATGATGGTCGATTTTTTTTTGGTGTGTTCTTGGATTCAGTTTGCCAGTATTTTATTGAATATTTTTGCATAAATGTCCATGATGGAGATTGATCTGTAATTCTCTTTGTTGCATCTTTGTGTGGTTTGAGTATCAAGTAAAAAAGAAATCATCCTACTGTCAATTCATAGGAGTAACTGTGCCCAATAAGTGAAAAGCACACTGCCAATAGACTGTGGAAGGGTCCCACAGCTGCTTTAAGGGAGAATATGGTAGTTCACAAGAAAACTACAAACAGAAGCCATCAGTCATTTATAGGCAGTGACCCACAAGCCTTTCCTGACTAGGTTCCTCTATCAGAGAACTTTTCATCTGGTGGGTCAGCCATATGAATATCAGTTGTCATCTGTTGTATAGCTAGAAGACTTCCTGTGTCCCAGCCTGCTGGTGGTCAGGACAAATCTCTCTCACCCACCAGTCCCATAACCGCTCAGACCCCAAGTCAACATACAGAGGCTTATATTATTTACAAACTGTATAGCCATTAGCTCAAGCTTATTATTGACTAGCTCATACACTTTAAATTAACCCATAATTTTTATTTATGTTTAGCCATGTGGCTTGGTACCTTTTCTCAGCTCTGTCTTGCCATCTTGCCTCCTCTGTGTCTGGCTGGCAACTCCTGACTCAGCCTTCCTCTTCTCAGAATTCTCCTCTCTGCTTTTCTTGCCTATACTATACTTCCTGCCTGGCTACTAGCCAATCAGCATTTTGTTTATCAATCAATCCGAGCAACACATTCACAGCATACCGAAAGACATCTCCAGCACTGTTGCATATTTTTTGTGGCCTCCAACAATCTATCTTTTGTGTGTTCTACTTAAGACCCTGATTCTAGGAATGGTTTACTTTATAACTCTTCATTTTTCTTCATTCAAATTTTGTTAGATGCAAGCACTGGGAACTTGAGGAAATTGATAAACCTTCCTCGGCTTGATTGGAGGTAATAGAATTTACCCTAAAAATTATAAATTGAAATAAGTCAACCAAGTAACATAGTAAGATATAACATGAAATTCTTAATATCATATATATATATGTCTTACATCTAACCACTTACTACTGCTCTTTCAAAGGCAGGTCATCTTTTGCTCCTGGACCATTTGATGAATTGTGGCATGTTCTCCTACCTTATCTGTATTTCCACCCCACCCATTCTGCACTTCAAGCAGAATGTTTTCCATGTGTAAGTGATATCATCCAGTCAGTATTCTCGAAGTAAGTAATATGAAAAACTAATAGGAAGCCCCCTGACTTTCAAGACATATCACATGGCATCCCATGTCTTTCTTTGTGCCCTGAAACTTGAGTTAGTCTACTGAACAACATTTTCAGCTGACTCTACATTCCTGTATGTGTATAGCACCCCCATCAGTAATAGCTGTTTGTATAACCAAATGCATTTTAATATAATGTATACAAATATCAGAATATTCTGAAAAATGTTGGGCCCTTGCCCCCGTTTTTTTTTTATTATTTTTTTAATATAAAAAATAAAGTCCGGGCTGGAGAGATGGCTCAGCGGTTAAGAGCACTGACTGCTCTTCCAGAGGTCCTGAGTTCAATTCCCAGCAACCACATGGTGGCTCCCAACCATCTGTAATGAGATCTGGCGCCCTCTTCTGGCATGCAGGCAGAACACTGTACACATAATAAAATCTTTAAAAAAAAATAAAGTCCATCTTTTTCCAGATTAGAATGTCTCAGTGGAACAAATAGCCACAGAGCTTAAAACCACTTTGTGAATGTCAGTACCACTCAAAGTTCTAGGTCCAATTCAAGGCCAGTTTTGCCCCATCTACTAGAAAATAAGTTAGTAGCAAAGTGAAGGCCGCTAAACTCTGGAAATTAGTGTGCGATTGCTTCTCACTGAGGACCAAGCACGAGGCAGTGCTTCACCCTAGACCAGACAAGAGTCTGGCATTGCAGTTCCTGCACTGATTTCTCCACATCCCAAGGGAGAGTCCGCCAGCAATCTCAATCTAATGTTTTAGTCACCCTGGTTATTCTATGGTGTCTGGATGAAGTCTTGTTCTTAGGGATGGCATAAAAAAAGACCAGTCCAACTCTGAGTTGTCAT
Source organism: Peromyscus eremicus (assembly GCF_949786415.1). Lineage (NCBI taxonomy): Eukaryota > Metazoa > Chordata > Mammalia > Rodentia > Cricetidae > Peromyscus > Peromyscus eremicus. The sequence goes on along the minus strand of NC_081418.1, from coordinate 8,107,563 downwards.
GATGCAGAAGTCACTCCAACATTAGTGCAAGGGACTCAGGAAAGATAGGAGGCAGGGTTTATCTACAGAGGATAATCTCCCACTGACCTGAGAGTCAGACACACCTCTAAAATCCTGAGGCAGATTAAAAGTGTCAAAGGGCTGGGCAGTGGTGACATACATCTTTAATCCAAGTACTTGGGAGGCAGGGGCAGATTTCTAAGTTCAAGGCCAGCCTGGTCTACATAGCAAGTTCCAGGACAGCCAGGACAGAGAAAGGTGGCAAAAGTACACAACCATAGTTTAAAACAGCCCTATGCCTCTGTAATTTCCCAGTCCTAGACACAATTTAATCATGCTGTAAAAGCATTGGCAGAATGTTCCAGAAGACAGCTCCAGTTGGAAATAGGCTGCAGAGGAGAGCTCCTGAACTGGGCTCTAGTCCCCCTGAAGAATATTATGCATATTCAAAACACCTCTGGAGGCCATTAAAACTCTAGGTAGCCAATGACAGGGTAGCCCCGTCATCCATACCTTAGAACTGCCTGCTCTGGGCCTGGCCCCGGTTTTGGGGGAGCTGTTGCCTTGCTTCCTGACCTTGATCAGATGTCCTCCCTATGCTAATTCCCTGCCGGATTCATTTCTCCTTAACTGCTTACCGAAGGTTCCTTGTTTGTGTATCCTACATATTGGTGTAATGCTAGAATGTAAAACAGCTGTAGTGAACTTCTGCCCTCCCAGGTTCTTCCACTGTCTGTCAGTCTGTATTTAAGGCCTCGTCCCTCCTTCAATAAAGGGCATTCTACTGAGACGAATGACCCGCTGTCTTGTCTCTCTTTTTAATCTTCAGTCCCTTGCTCGAAAATGGTGAATGGGTAGTAACATGGGCATTGCTACAGAAAAAAAACAGAAGTGTTAAAAATAACTAGTACTTCAGGAACTAAGAAAAGTGATTGCCAATGCCTGCAACCCGATACTGTTGGGTTGTCCTCATTTTCTGTGATATTATTCCAACATCTGAAACAGTATTTCTTGTTTGTTTGTTTTCACTATAGAAAGCTTCAATCTTCATCCCTTATTTTTTAGTCAGACCTCCTTTTTTTTTCTACTGTGTCATAACTACAAGTTCCATATGGTTTTTGTTTTTAACATCTGTTCTACCATAAGAACCTAGTATAATGTCTGTTTGCTCAGGGAAAACACTCTAAGAATTTTATAAGTTAAAAAACATTTTAAGGACCATTGTGTTGAAATTCCATCAAGGAAATGGTAAAAGGAACCAAAATATTTGTGAAATATCCTTAAATTTTAGGTGAGGTAGAGAGTGCACAATCTAATAACCAATTTTAGGAAAGGTACTATCTTAGCTAGAGACCCAAGTTAGAAATTTTCAAGTAGGAAACTATTTACCACAGAAGTCAGAGTTTATAGACTAACCTTTGGCCATTTGAATATTAGCTTCTACTTTTGTAGTGATGAGATGAGTGTTCTGCTGTTGTTGTTGATGATGATTTTGTTAAACCACTACCTGGGAAATTCAGTTTCTATCAATGTTTGTTGAGTTTAATAGTTAATGCACTATTTATATTAATAAAAATTTTCAAGGACATTCTCTGATAAATACTCATTACTGCATCATTTCTGTATATAGACTCTTCAGTCACACTTTTGTTGACATGATTAATCTAAACTTGGTCTGATTGCCTCCCCTCCTCTCCATACATACATGAACACTCCGTGGTCCGCACTGTAGATCCAAGGACATGTGTGTATCAATGTGCTCATGCCCTTTGTCCATGGGGTTTGCTGCCAAGAACTCTTTTTCTTATGGACCTTGGATTTCCTCTGAGTGTTTGGAACAACAGCACAAGTTCTCTCAGTTGCAATATGTGTATCAATCAACTGAGATCTACTTGATGCTCCCTGAGAAAAAAGTATACGCTTTCTTTCTAAAATGGGATGTGTTAAATTATAGCCTGGAGTGAGACATTTCTATTCTTTTTTAAACTGCATGTTCTTAAACAAGAGCCATTCATCTTTATATAACCACAGAACATGACACCAAGTGAAGGTTTAGCAAATACTTGTCAGACAGGCAGACAGACTGGCAATTAGAATTCTTCTATCCCAAGTATTTATTCACTTTATTTTAGACTTTATGACTCCAGTTCATTCATTAAGAGTAATTTCTTTGAAATTTCTTTGAATCTTCATAAATTTAAGAGATATACATTACACTTTGAGAATAAAGTAGAAAGCTTTAAAGACAGAGATCAGCGTACTAGAAAACTGAAATTAAAACACATTGATAATCACTTTTCAATGCTTTCCTTGTGTATTTGGCATTGGCTTCCTCTGAGCCACTAAGTAGAGCATTTATTTTATGCATCATATATAACCACTTTGTCTTAATATGAGAATACTATTTATCATATATCCCGATGTTTACATGTGTGTCGTAGATTGCTTTCTTCTTTTAGAATTTGAGGTTTATTTAAATCACATTGTACTTGAGCAACAGTGTTAAACAAACATAGACTGAGGATCATCTCTGTTTTCTAGTACTGGTGTAATCTTGACCAAGTTGTGTAAGTCCCTGAAGTTACATATAACGGAAACATACAGTTAAAATTACTCCCTCTCAATAGTCTGTTGGAGATTTTATAAGATATATATTAAGCTCTTAGTAACATTGAATACACAGTACTTTTTGATATAGTTTTGGTATTAATCTTTAGTTATTGCTCTCAAAACAATGCATTCTCCCTACTTAACTGATATTATATAAAAGTTTTGTTGCTTTGTACTAGGCACTTTTATATCTTTGATAATTCCCATCCTTGCTTTCAAAACACAGAATTTTATATGTTGTCTGTCTGCTCTTTCTCAGATTGGTAACCCCCAAACCATAACACAACCTGTATTAATTACAAGCTGACAAGTCACTGCATCCTCAGGGTTTTTGCTCCCGTTTGTTTTTGAGTCTAGACCACTCTGGGTAAACTGAGGACTCACTGAGAAAATGAGTGCCTCTGACTCTGCCTCCTCCTGACACTGGCACCGTGGGTGGTGTGCACACGCAGTGACATTATGACCTTTCCATCTTGCTTCTAACGGCCCTGACTGCTCCACTTCAGAACTGTGTGGCATTGTCCATGTTTATGTGTAACGTAGCTGTTTGGTGCGACAATTCATTCAGTTGCATCATTTTCGACTATTTTATTTTACCCATTCTGTCTTTCTTCCTTTAAATGGTTTCTTAAATGACTTATATTTTTCTGATTTTCCATTAAGAGTTTACAAATTTGTCCAGATCACACTGGGCTTAGTAATGTATGTACTTGGGAAAAGAGTCAGGATGATCAAGAGTTCTATGCTACTCTTAGCTAATTAGAAAATTAGCAGCTAGCCTGTGCTACATGTGACTCTGTCTAAGCAAAACAAAGCAAACAAAAGCAAGAAAACAAAAATATAGTAAATTTCACTGATTGCATTAATCTTTTTAGACATGTTTTCTCATTGTCAGTGAATATAGTTGCCAAAGATACTATTTTGTTTATCATATATTTAGAGTAAATATAAGAAATATGTTGAGCTTTAGTGTATATTGATCACACCACCATTTAACATTATTTAAAGGAGAAATAAAACCTGTATATATTATTCCACAATAATATTCTAAATTATAAATCTTTTTAATTGAAACCAACATACATTTATCCTGCCCATCCTGAAAGTCATAATAGAATACTACTTGAAATAACTACCTTTTTCACATAAGCTCTGTTTTCACAAAGATAAATAAACAAATTTTGAATAAAACTCAAAGTTGAATAAAACTCAACTTTAATTGCCTTTTTTAAAGATTTGAAACATGTGTTTAGATTGACCTCCTTTTTTAGTATTCATATCACATAAACTAAGGTTTTGTATTTAAGCATAAACATTATCCTCACTTCTTAAACCTGGGTCTGAAGGTACTAGTTACAAATATGGTGTCTTACAGAATTTTGTCTGCCTTCCTATTCATAACAAAATCCTGAGTCTACTTTATGAAGAAAAGAGGTTTATTCATATCATGTTTGTGAAACTTCAAGGGCATGGCAATGAACTCAGTCAGTTTGATGAGGAACCCATGCATAAGGAAGAGATTACCTGGACAGACAAGACACTAGAGAGGCTACAGTCCCACAACCCCTTCCAGTAATCTATCCCCAAAAGACCTAAGGACTTTCCATTAGCCCCACCACATTAAGTTCCACACTCTCTCTTCATTGCCAAACTAAAAAGCAAGCCTCTCACACATGAGCCATTGTGACATGGTCATATGATATGGTATGCACTTGAATGCAGATATAAGACGTGTAAACCCCAATATGATGGATGTATGTAAGAGAATGGCAATATAAATTCTATTAATTGTTAACTATAAAGGTAGAGTACTTTACCGAACAGGTAGTGAAATGGAAAGCATTTTTACTAAATAATATTTGAGAGAATATGGTGAGGAAGGAGAATTAAAAAGATGAATGGATTGTGATGGTTAATGTTAATTACCAGCTTGACAGTCTAGAATCACCCAGAAGACAGCCTCGAAGCGTGCTTGTGGGGATGCTTCAAGCACCTCCTGCTTTGACTGCTGCACAATCATGGAGTATACTCTTGAACTATGAGTCATAGCATTTCTCCCTTAACTTGCTTGTGTCCACATATTTTACAACAGCAGAGAGAAAAACATTATGACAGTGAATGTGTGACAGAGCCTTGAAATCCTGGCAGAATAATTTTGTTGATATGTGATTACCAGTAGAAAAACTTGGAGAATTAGGGAAAGTGTTGACTTACTGTTAGTTGTCCTCTCAGAGATGGCCTAAAGGAGGGAAACCTTCTAGAAAACAATTCATGACCAGTTAAAAAATTATAAAACACTAGATGAGCCAAGTTCCCTTCAGTTTAAAAGCAGGAGCTTTTGCAAAGATTGATATAGAAAACATAAACACTGCTTGTCAGTAGAGGGATAACTAATATACTGATGCTTATGTACAGTAAAGAATTAGTCTTGAAGATTGTGTATGTGATAACAGCTTCATGCCATTTTGTTAAATGTTATTTTTTGTTGCTTTAAATGGCAGTTAAAAACAGGCTGTAGGTACTCCATCCTTATTTTCTTAAAGGTTTTATCATTGATCATAATGGTTTCAGACGGATTTGACCTTCTACTCAAGCACTCATAGTAAAATACTATTTTAACATCAGTTATGGAATGTCGATATTCCATGGAAGCCTGCTTATGGGTGTGATAATAGAACAAAGCAGTTGAGAAGAAAGTCAAAGGAAAAAGAAACTTAATAAGGCTGTTGGATTGCACAAAAATCCTTAGGGACATCATTTATATTATTTTCTTCATTGTGATGAAGACATCTGAGTCAATAGATGGGAAGAAGGGAGAGAGGGAGAGAAAGGAGAAACACAAATGTATGTGGCTGCATCACCTTAATAAAAGTCCCAAGAGCACTTTAAAAAATACTTTATACAGATTTGGAGAAAGAAGAAATTCATCTCTTTGGGACTTTCCAGATAATATGAAGTAATAAATGTCACACAGACTGGCGTCTCTCATACTCTGTCCAGTGAGGTAGAAACTCGTTTTCTGCTTGGCTGCTCAGCCCAAGAGCAACGACTTTCAGCAAGAAAACAAAGCAAACTGGGACATAAGGTTCAACAAGGGACAGCTTCAGGGTGACTGACGGAATGTGAGTGCATTTTCAGTCTATCGGAACGTAAACAACTTGTGAGACTTTGAAGTGTGTTCTAGTGCTTGGTTTTCACTCTTTTACTACTACCAGAGTACTATAATTTAGCTTCTCACACGTTATTAATTATTATTATTTTACTTTTATTATTGCCCCCAGACTCTTTCAATTAAACTATCCTCTGGCCAATTTCAGTTCCATTCACAAAGGATAAATTCTCCCTGTCAGCAGTACACATTCAAGATTTTATCAAGTATCTGATTTTTCCTATAATTTGAAGATATTCCCATTATCCTAGTACTGTTTTTCTAGTATTTTGATCATGGAATCAGTCACTCATATGGGCTGCAGCACTGTAGTTGAAAAGATATGAAATACATATGTATGTGTCAAAAATATAATACATATATATATGGAGTAAGACATATATATGAAGCAAGATACTGTACCCTGTTGCAGGGTATATGGATTTGAGAATCTCAACAGTATTTAAGCATTTTTCTACATGTAGAATTTTAGTGTTTCCCTTCCATTAAACTCGTGGGAGTGGAGGACTGAGAGGAAGATAAAGGTTTTCTGTGAAGGTTTAATTAATGGCATACAGTGGAGGACATGCTCTTGTCTGTTTTTATATTTGACTGCTATTTTGTCTCAAAACTGTTGAGTCTTGTTGGAGATGGAGAGCTGTGGATACAGGAAAGCATCTTGGTGTTTCCATTGACATTTAAGTTATTTGTGCTTACAATCAATTTAATTGGAAGGAAGTATAATATGTATTTCCTTCTGTATATCCTTATGCTTACCTACAACTTCACCATCATTTCCTAACTTATCAAAGCTAAATGAACATGGTACCCAGGCTTATGTTTTATATAGCTACCTTGTTTGGAGGAGGCAAAATGCCTACACATTTCCACTTTTTGACTAATGATTTAGAAGCATGAGGGTTTATAATTTTTTTGTATCCAGACCTGAGGGAAATAAAGCCAGAGATTAGAAGAATGTATTAATTTTTTTAGCAAGATTACAGGAAAAAAAGGCTTATTCTCATATTCAAAATGAATAGAATTTCCAAATTTGGAAGACTGAAGTAGAAAGGAAGAAATGACCTCAGAGTGATTTCTGTTCTTGGGTTCTGTATATTTTCCAAAAATGAAGGGTACAGATCGCATCTTACTTATCATTACAATCTCAGTCTTTAGTATAATGAGCAATATTCAAGTGTTTATTGTTTGTTACAATGTTCCCAACTATTTGTTTTAACTCCTGTTAGATTTCAGATGCATTTTTGTTCTAACTTTTGTTTCTTAAGTTATTTTTGATGGCTGGGGTTTCCTGACTTTAAAATTAACTTTAGCTGTACAACTGATCTCACTGAGTAATTCCAACATTTAATTTTACAAACTAAATAAGTACAATATTAGGGTTTTAATGTGTATTTGTTACATAACTAATTATTCTTTTAAACTTAGTAATAGTCTTTAATGAAATCTAGAATCTTTCAAGTTTTCAGTCAGAGTGACAGTTTCTTTCATATTGTTTTTCATAGTTACTGCAGTAGTGGAAAGTATCCCAGGAATTTTCAGAGGCATCTTGTTGCTGTAACAAAATAGCCCTAGATCAGCCCATGTCAGTCTAATCTCTGGTGAGGGCCTCAATGGTCAACATTGTAGCAAAACAAGATGAAGAGGAGGAGAAAGATGAGGAGGAAGAAGAGGATTTCTTTTAAGCAGGTCTAAGAAGGCCTAAGCAGATGGGCGATCTTACATTGTAGCAGCCCACTCTTGGAAAAAATATTCAGAAGAGGTGAACTTATTTTACTTTCATGGGGCAAATTGATAATGAGGCAATATAATCTAGTACATTCTTGGTTTATTTTTATCAGATTATTACTGTAACATAGACTCTTTTTTCTTGAGTAGTTTATCTTACTCGTGTCTTTTCAAGACACCATTCTAGGAACAGGTTTTTGTTTGTTGTTTGTTTGTTTTATTTTGTTTTTGAAATATGTTTTCCCACTCAGACTAAAGCAGTCTGAGATACATACAAAGAGTAGCCTTTTCCACATTAGGAGATAGATTTAATCATAATAGAATAATGATCTCTCCCTGAGAACATTTCCTAATATCTGTGAGTATTAGCTAAAGGCTGCTTGAGAAGATGATTGGTAATACACAACATTAATTTTTATATTATGTGTGGTAGATAAAGGCCATAGGTATAAATATGTGCAGAGAAACATCTGGTCCCAATAGATTAGTAAGAAGGATAAGTAACATTGGGTAATTATATACGTGCATGTAATGTGTGTGCCAGATCATGAATAGCCATGATCTGCTTATGTACCCAATAGATCACATTACTATTTTCCATTCTTATGGCCAAAACGATTTTGGTGATGCTCTTGGGAAGACACTGAATGTCCTGCTGAAGCACTGGTAGATGACATCTATGGCCTTTGTGTTATCTGCTCTGATAGCTGCATGGTCACTGAAGGGAATTAGACAAAGCCACACTGATTACTGCCAGTGGACAATATCACAAGCCAGAGCCAGTGACTGAATACTGACACTGATGGTTTGCCCTGCATTTCATATGTTCCTGGGTGGGTAATTTAACCTGGATGTGATAACCAGGGTTGCCTTTGCAGCCTGAAAGAGAATGACACGGAGGGTTTGAGATGTTAATATAGACACAGATTTTGAAGGTTTGTGTTGTAGTTCCCCATACATTTATTTATTTTTCCAGTTTTCCTCTCCAAGCTTGTATCACGAAGTCACTGATCTGATTCTTCTCATAGGACTTGTTGCATTACCAGCTGATAATGAAGCCAGATGATCCTTGCCGTTTCCCTGAAAATTTGTATTTTATACATTTCCCTCCAATAGAATATATACACCTGCTTGAAACTCATCCATTTTTGACCCTGAATTTGTTATATCTGTTATATTTTCCTTTCCCAAACTGATGATAAAACTTTATTTTGGGGCCCAATACTCTATATGATCTTTTAACTCACCTCCTGGCATATTACACGGACCAACAAAAAAGAGAATATGTTTTCTCTAGAAAATTCTACCTTTACATTCTCAAAATGTCTTGTTTATCAGCAGTTTTGGTTGACTTGTAGTGTTTAACATAAATCCGTGCAAAGTCAAGATACAGTATAACTATCATGATAAATATTTATTTATATGTTTATAAAATGAGACATACATTGCCTTGTCTTTCAAATGATATAATGATAGTTTACCTTTACATCTCAGATATTGACACCAAGAGCTAGCCAAGAAAGTAGTAGTGCAACAGTGTAGTGTATGTGTGCATGTGTGTGCATGTGTGTGTGTGTGTGTGTGTGTGTGTGTATGTGTGTGTGTGTGTGTGTGTGTAGGCTACAGGTCAATGTTGTATGTGTTCCCAGTTACTCTTTATCTTATTTGTTAAGACAAGCTCTCTTGCAGAACCTAGAGCTCACTGACCCAGCTAGAATGGTTTGCCAGAAAACCCCAGGGGCCCAGGGGTTCACCTGTCTCTGTTTCCTTGGTGCTTAGGTTATAAGCTCTTGCTCATGAGCAGCTTTTTATGTAGTATCCTCATGCTTTCATGGCAAGTACTGTACATAACAATGCTTCTCCTCTACCATATAATTTGATTTGTATTTATTTTTAACTGAAACAGAAACATAAAAAGTGCACATGTAAGCATCTTGTGTAATGTGTAATGATCAAGTCATGCTAAACCCTTTAAGTAATTCCTTCATACAATTTCCTAAAAAAAGCTTTCCAGTGTATGATGTTTTTATAGGTAGAAGGTTTTTTGTTGTTGTAGCTTTGGGTTGTATTGTTCCCAAACACATGATTCTTGTGCTTCAGTCTCCAAGATGCCAGGGCACCAAGCAAATGTCACCGTACTGGGCTTTGAGCAAGTTCAAACTGCTCTATCTCATCCTATTCTATAATTATGCATAGCAACTCTTTGAAGAGATTTTAAAACTGAGTTTTGTCATATATATAATTATTGAATAATTTTGTTCAGGCATTTATGACTTTAAACAATAGTTTTTGCATAAATTTAGCTTGTTCAACTTTTTGAAAAAAAATGTTTCTTCTCTCTTAGAATACCATTCAGTGCCAAAACAAATACACACTCAACCATACACACTTAAATTTAAATCTCCATATTTAATGATTTTACAGTTTAGAGTCACTGCACATATGTGTATCTGCCAGAAATCTGTGAACCAGAGAGTAGTTGAAATAATCTATCTCATAAAATTGGCAAAAATACAAGGGGAAATTGTGTAATGTAGAAGGAAAAATCTCTAAAGGATCCTATTTCAGAGTTAGCTAAACGATGAAGAAAACTCAACAAGTAAGTAAAGTTGAAGGGTTTATCTTGAAGGCCATTTTATTCTCCCCATGTCTTCCTTCATTCTTTAAAATCTATGGCCTTCTGGGCTTGTTTCAACCATCCACTGTTATGTTTTCCCCTCCCTAGAATGGCATCTCAGTGGGTGTTTCCCATAAGCCTGAACAGTCTTCTTTAGAGCAGTGATTTATAACTGACATGCACCCCAAAACTTTGGTTTCTCAGATATTGATAATGTTATGAATCCATTTAAATTGAAGACCAAAAATTTAATGGATATTCCTATTTCTGATGAAAAACAAAACAGATGTCTTGACAGTGGGCCTCCATATTTTATGAAAGAAACCTAAAGCTTAACAGATGGGACTTATTCACTTAGCACAATGCTTCGCTTCCACTTCATTTCCTTCCATCACATCCTAAGCTGCTTTGCCAACATAGTTTTGTGCCCTGAGTGGTATGGAGTCCATGACCTTGTCTATTTTCCAGATGACCTCTCATTTTCATCCCTGTGTAACTTTCCTACAAGACTTACTTTATGTTCTCCCAACAGTTTAAATATAACCAGTGGCAACAATATTCTATAAAAACCATAACAGTGGTGAAAAACTCAAGAAGTCCTTGGCAAGGCTATACTTAAAAATAACAATCAGTTCTTTTCAAATTGCACACTGAAGGTAGTTATATTCAAAGAAGATAATCTTTTGTTTAAGGAATGAAAAGTGAATAAACATTGACCTATCCATTGCTATTGTCTATCTACAAGGCAGAAAGGATGATTCATTCTGACGACTCACTAAGACTCAGTGTTGCAACACCAGTATGTAAGAAAAAGGTGTTCCAGAAAACAATTTTTTGTCATTCTTTGTTAGACAGTATAACCTTCAGTGCTTACCTTCCCTAACCTAACACATTCAGAATATGACCTACTCTCTTTTCCAAGATCAAGGTTCTTGCTATCTGACATATTAGAATATAGAAAGCCTGGACTTGGAACATTAGACTCAATTTTTGCTTACTTAAAGGAAAAGTATGCTTTTAGAAGTCTTTATGAATCTTTAAAGACACAACTTCTATCTCAATATTCCAGTTGATAAAAGAATGAGTACTGTGCTGACAATCATTACATTTATGTCAAGGTCAGCACATTGAGAGCTAACGTTTTCCCCAAAGGGATAAACAAATGAATGAGTAGACTTGATTGAAAAATGGGTGGTGGAGGGGGGAGGCTGGAGGGATGGGAGGAGGGAAGAGGTGGATCTGTGATTGTTATGTAAAATGAATAAAAAATTTCTTAATTAAAAAAAATGAAACGTGAAGGAAATGGACTATGAGATGATGTTTGAAAGCAACAGAAGTACAGGGGCCTAGACAAATACGATCTAGTTACTAAGGACTAATTTATAATTATTATAACAATAAATAAAGAAATGAGATTTTATTTCCAAAACTCATAGAGACATGTATCATCTATTCATGTCCTATGTATTTGATGACTGAAGGTAGGTAGGAATTGCCTTTGGATTGCTGAAGAGAGAAAGGAAAATGGCATCTTCTCAAGAAATGGAAGAGAACAGTGGAGACCAAGCTCCAGCTTGAGCATGCTGCTGTTTAACACACAGACAGCTTTGAGAGCATCAGGGTATTGTAACTATACAATGATCTTTCATGTCTCTAATTTTATAATTCTCAAGGCTTCCCTCTATCAAAAAACAAGTTTATGTCAAATTAATGAAATAAAACAAAAAGTACTTCACTTGCTATTTTAAAAATTTATTGCTTTACCTGATTGAAACTAGCTCCAATAAACTTTTATTGCAGTCAATTATTTTTGCTTTTATAAAGTTGATAAAAAAACACTTGGAAGAAGGTAGAGTCTCTAAAGAATACCAAAGTTTAAAGGGCATGGGAATCCAAATAATTGTGGAAATATTGGCAATTGTGAGATATGTACAAGGTGAAACAAAAAAGTTAGACATAAATCTCCAACAAATGTATATGGCATTTCAGATGAGCAACACAGTTACATTGAGCATAGATTAAGTAAGCAATCTTATTTTTAATAACTTGAATTGAAAATAAGTGTGCAAAGAGTTCTTCTAAGAGCGAAACTAAAATGTGAGCTTGCATAAAATAAGAGTTTGCCCTGAGTTAAATACACCCCTCAAATGTTACAGACATTATGACTATAAATTAATTTACAAAGAAAAAATTTCACTGATTTGTGATCAACTTTTGAAATACAGGTGAAATTTTAATTTTGCTATGCTATAATACTGCAATGTATCATTCAAGTGGAATTTATATAGCTTGTTTTTGGCCTTTATGTTCTTATTTGATAGTGAAATACTATGTTTTGTTTACTTGATTGTAGACTAAAGGTTCCCAAACCACAACCGCCTCTGGGTCCCAGAAAAAAGTGAAGAGAACCCTGCCAAATCCCCCTCCTGAGGAGGCGTCCTCTGGAACACAGCCGACCTACGGCACAATGGGCACTGCGTCCAGGAGAAGAATGTGCAGAACCAATACCATGGCTCGAGCCAAGATTCTCCAGGACATAGACCGAGAGCTTGACCTCGTGGAAAGGGAGTCTGCCAAGCTTAGAAAGAAGCAAGCAGAACTTGATGAAGAAGAAAAGGAGATTGATGCCAAGCTGCGGTATCTGGAAATGGGAATCAACAGGAGAAAAGAAGCATTACTGAAGGAGAGAGAAAAGAGAGAGCGTGCTTACCTGCAGGGGGTAGCTGAGGACCGCGATTACATGTCTGACAGTGAGGTCAGCAGCACCAGACCAAGCCGAATAGAAAGTCAGCACGGCATTGAGCGACCAAGGACAGCTCCCCAAACTGAATTCAGCCAGTTCATACCACCACAAACGCAAACTGAAGCTCAGCTGGTTCCTCCAACCAGTCCTTACACACAATACCAGTACTCATCGCCTGCTCTTCCCACCCAAGCACCCACCCCGTATACTCAACAATCTCATTTCCAACAGCAGACGTTGTACCATCAGCAAGTCTCACCTTACCAGACTCAACCAACCTTCCAAGCGGTGGCAACCATGTCCTTCACACCTCAAGCTCAACCTACTCCGAGCCCACAAACATCGTATCAATTACCATCACAGATGATGGTAATACAACAGAAGCCTCGGCAAACAACACTGTATTTGGAACCCAAGATAACTTCCAACTATGAAGTGATTCGCAACCAACCCCTGATGATCGCTCCTGTTTCTTCTGATAATACGTATGCTGTCTCCCATCTCGGGAGCAAGTACAATAGTTTGGATTTGAGAATAGGTTTGGAGGAAAGAAGCAGCATGGTGAGCAGTCCAATATCAAGCATATCTGCAGACTCTTTCTATGCAGACATCGACCACCACACTTCAAGGAATTATGTCCTAATAGATGACATTGGAGAGATCACCAAAGGGACAGCAGCACTGAGCACAGCATTTAGTCTTCATGAAAAGGATCTGTCCAAAACAGACCGTCTCCTTAGAACCACGGAGACACGGAGGTCTCAGGAAGTGACAGATTTCCTAGCACCTTTGCAGACTTCCTCAAGACTGCATAGCTACGTGAAAGCGGAGGAGGACTCGATGGAGGACCCGTATGAGTTAAAGCTTCTGAAACAGCAGATTAAGCAGGAATTTCGTAGAGGGACGGAGAGCCTAGATCACCTTGCTGGTCTTTCACATTATTACCATGCTGATACTAGCTATAGACACTTTCCCAAGTCTGAGAAGTATAGCATCAGTAGACTCACCCTTGAAAAGCAAGCAGCCAAACAATTACCAGCAGCCATACTTTACCAAAAGCAATCAAAGCATAAGAAATCATTAATTGACCCTAAAATGTCAAAGTTTTCACCTATTCAAGAAAGTAGAGACCTTGAACCAGATTATCCAAGTTATATGAGTTCCAGCACTTCATCTATTGGTGGCATTTCTTCTAGGGCAAGGCTTCTTCAAGATGATATAACATTTGGCCTCAGAAAAAATATTACAGATCAACAAAAATTTATGGGCTCATCACTTGGGTCAGGACTAGGCACATTAGGAAATACCATCAGGTCAGCACTCCAGGATGAAGCAGATAAGCCATACAGCAGCGGGAGCAGGTCCAGACCTTCCTCTAGACCTTCATCTGTCTATGGGCTTGATTTATCCATTAAGAGGGAATCTTCCAGCTCATCGCTAAGACTGAAAGCTCAAGAGGCTGAAGCTCTTGATGTCTCCTTTGGCCATTCATCATCTTCTTCCAGAACTAAGCCCACCAGCTTACCAATCAGCCAAAGTAGAGGAAGAATACCAATTGTGGCCCAGAATTCAGAAGAAGAAAGTCCACTCAGTCCTGTTGGCCAACCAATGGGAATGGCCAGGGCTGCAGCTGGACCTTTGCCCCCCATATCTGCAGACACAAGGGATCAGTTTGGATCAAGTCACTCATTGCCCGAAGTTCAGCAACACATGAGAGAAGAGTCACGGACACGGGGGTATGACCGTGACATAGCATTCATCATGGATGACTTCCAACATGCTATGTCTGACAGTGAAGGTAAATGGGGCCTCAAACTACCGTGTTACTCTCAAAACTCAAACTCGTACCTTTCTGCATGTTTAATTTTCTTTCTCCAAGGATGCAGTTCATCTTTCTTGGTGCAACTTGTGCATGTTTATTTCAGTTTTATTTCTTGTATGTGTACTTCTTGTATGTAGATTCAGTGGCATGTTTCTCTTTGATTATTTTTAGTTTATTATTTTAGTCTGTTTCTTGATTGTTGGCTTGATTTGTTTTGTATATCATTTTTTAAACAAATATTACATAATTCTATCAATAAAATATGGTCATCCTTAAAATATATAACTGGGAAGATTTTCATTGTATGGTTCTTTCCACTTCAAAAATATATTTTGACATATTTAATAAATTTTCCTAAAATCACTAAGGTTTAGAGCCATTCAGTAATAGTACTTGATTCTACTATGAATGGAGATGAGTATTTGCTTCATCAGAGCTTGTTCTCTTATGGAGAGAGCTTTTGCAACAACTTGACGTTAGGATAATGTAGAATTTTATCATTGTCATTGAATAGATGTGTTTCATCTTCCTTTATTATGAAAATTATTACTGACAATTTTGTATATTTAGTGTTTTACATTAGAAAGTTTCACTCTAATTAAGAAATTAAAATAATTTTTCAGTATATATAAAACATTCTGTTCAAAACTGAATAAATATATGGACTGCTTTTGCGGCTGTAGCTGTCTGGAGTCTTGCCTCCTGCTGTACTGTGGAGTCTAGTCCTTCCTGCTGTACCCCTTTGCCATTTCCTTGCCTTTTCTTTTTGCCCCAAAGTGTCTTGCTACTTTTTTGGTTGAGCAAGTACATACTATACTAAAGTTTCTTTAAAGTGGAAATTCTTATAGAAATATAAAGATTTTCAAAATTATTTTGTGAAGTCTATGATGTTAGATATATAATTTTTATTTATTTTATTGATTTTTTTTAGATGGATCCTATTCTGTAGCCCATGCAGGCCTGGAACTCATTATACGGGTCAGACTAGCTTCAGATTTATGGTGACCTGCCTATCTCAGGCCCATAAGTGCTTGTATCAAAGACATGAGCCACTGTACCCATCTTGTATATTGGTTTGTGTTTGAATATATGTGGGGCTGAAGCCCTGGAAATAAAACATGTCTAAACACATAAAAATATTATTTCATTCATTTGGATACTAAAAAAATACTAAACTGATGTGAATATCCTCCCATTTGTATCTAACTTGCTCAGTTAAAAACTCACATTAAAATGTGTTTTCATAAAGAGCATTTTCTTTTTTTATTCTGTATGTAGACACAGATATGATTTTAGAACTGAAATATAGACTGTTTGATGAACTGAAGAGGGAGGTCTGTGGGCCTGAGGTAAAAGAACCATTTGTGTTGCTTATGAAGTTCTGATCACCACGTTTCTTTCAAACCTGTTTTTTTCTCAACAGGCGATTGGTTGACCATTTTTATTGACAGTTTGTTATTTGAGTAAAACATTTCATTTGTGTGTATCTGTACTAGGCTAATATTTTAATTAATCCATTTAGCTTACCTGGAATTATGATACTATGTGGAAACAGTTGTTCTTTTAGTCTAGTACATATTTGATACTCATTGTATACATGTAGAATGACTGTGAAAAGGAATAAGAAGCCATTCAATGGCCATATCTGTAAAAATAAAACAAGAACTCTTGGAATTACAGAGCAACTCAATACCTAAAGGATATGAGCACGAAGGTGACAGTTACCTGGAAAGATTTTGACAAATGGAGTTATTCCTCAGAAATGTGTCTTTAGCTTGGTGTTAGAGATGTAAATGTTTGTAACTAGTCCCAAATGTGGCATTTATTTGATTCCACACAAATTAAATTAGCCAAGTCCTTTTTATTTCTAGAATTTTGTATATAGCAGTAATCACTGACTGAACTCTTGTTTCATGATAATATGATAAGAGAGCACATACCCTACACAGTAGTAAGGTGAATAAAGATTGTGCCCAACTGAAAAGACAATTGGAGGGAAATTTAAGAACTAAAATATATTTCAAAATGAAGCAGACAAAACTCATTCATTCATAAAGAATATCAATAGAGAATTAGGTAAAGGGCTATAATAAATTGAATTATGTTAGTAACTAGTGATTGCATTGTACTGGATATCTTTAAAATACATGCACAATAAAATGTTACATATTTTCATTGTTTGTATTTTATACAAATACATGAAGTTTTGTAGTGATATAAAAGCAAAGAAAATTATTTGCATCAGCATAGAACATATATGTTACATTTTATAAAATTCATTTGTAATATGGTTCCACTACAGCAGATCAAACACAGGCTATTAGGAATAGATAACCCTGCACACCTGGCACTTCGTGAGGAAGACAGAGTCACTCTATCCGGTTACCTTAGATTGACTCTGCATCCTATAAAAAAATGATGCATATCTTTTCCATTCAGTTACATATGGAAATAGTATTAGAAATAACAAAAATCAAAACAGGTCACCAGAATTAGAGATAAACTGACAAAACCTGGATCAGGTTGAGGTTCTGTCATCTTTGTAGTATCTAAAAACTCCTAAAACACATTTAAACAGTTGCATTTAAAAGGTAATTAGAGAAGTTATATATTCAAATGAAAGTCTATACTATTCAGGATAACCACGTGTTGAAAACATGATGAATCATTACTTTCTTTTTTAAAAAAACTTAAAAATGAATGATAAATATATGTAATACCTATACAAAATTATTTTCACCTAAGGGATGTTAAATATAATCTACTAAATTCACAGATTGATGACTATCTGGTTTATTTTTTTATTTATCAAGTAGTTGCTATACTGAATAATTTTGTAAATTTATTCACTCAGCTTCAAATTAGTACTGTGGTTTACCAAAATAATTATCCAGTAGACTGTGAAAAGAATATTGAAATCTATGAATTAGGTATAAGGACAGGTTATTAATCTAAAACTATCATAATTATGATATTTAGCTTCTTTCTTTTGATGGTGACAAATAACTCTATGCTTAACACAAAAAATTATTAAACACTATGCTCCAAATAAGATGGAGGAAAAAATTCTAAGAGGAGAAAATAACAAAAGAGATATGAATTTCCTCTTCAAGCAACTACTAGTCTAATGGGCAAATCAGTTAAGAGTATATGTAGCCTCAATCAAAGCATTAAGTCTGAAATGGGTAAAACAGTGCTATGTCACCCTCTCATTCCATGTTTCCATGGGAGAGGTGGTGTGATTGAGGACCAGTGGTGTGCAAGGCTACAGATGTGCACCTGAGCAGTGGTGCACACACTGACTGTCTAACCCTACCATCCAATAAATACTGGAAAAGGCAGTCTCTGGAGAAATTCTTAAGGACACAAAAAGCCACCTTGAACAAGATAGAGAGAAGAGTTCAATCTGTGACATTTTAGAAGCTGCCATTTCAAGAAAATAATATATTGAAATCATCATGTATCAGGTTGAGCAAGGGAACAGGTCCTTTCATTGCCATTTGAGAAACTACAATATATTGTTTCCAAAGGCTATTAACTGAGATGGGGTAAGAACATAGCCAAAGAATGTCAAGAAGAAGCAATTTATGCTAAGTCCAGTGTTAACCATTCAGTAAAATGTAAGTTTTAGTCACTTTGCAATACCCTAAAGAAACCTGGAAAGTATTGATATAACTAGGTGAAATTTTTAAATTTGTATTTGAATGCTTTAAATGTGATTAAAATTGCAAAATATACTATCAAGTTTTATCATATTGGTAAGTTAATAAAAAGTAATTGTCAAATTTCTAATTTAATGTTAAAATTCAGATAATTATAATTTTATTTATATTAAAGATTCTCACATACATACCAATTTTAGATATATTTTTATTATTAAGCTATAATGATCTTGTAGTACACGTATTTTTAGCAATGAAACATAGGATATCTTAGCATTAAATGCTTTTCTTTACTTATGATTGTCAAAGAATTGTCATATTTTCAGAAATATATATTCACTTGGTGTTAAAACCAGAAGCCATATGCGGCTGCTTAAAAGTGGAAAGTTAAGAAACACTGCATATGCACATAGTGCATTTCCTGTTGACTTTTGGTCATACATGGTGGGTTGTAGGATAAGGTTTCTAAGTGGGAATTGATGGACTTAAGTTGACCAAAATTATTCTTATATACTTTTATTTATTTATTTATTGTCTTCGAAATTTCATTTATACTGATTTAAAATGTAATTTTGTGTTGTCTTATTTTACTGAGGTGTTGTGCATATATGTACCTCTTTTTCTTTAGATTATTCTGTTGTATGAAAATCTGTAGATACTATTGGAAATGTTTCTAGCTCTGATGGGAGTTATGTCTGAAATGCATGCTGTGGTCAACAAGCCCAGTGCATGCTAATACTGCAGACCATTTGCTTCCCTCTATCACCTGTATTAGTTGCGGTTGCAATGTATGATGTTTCCTTGGTCTCCAAAGCCTATCACTTACGTCGGGAGGAAACGGATTGGTTTGATAAACCCAGGGAGTCTCGGTTGGAAAATGGCCATGGTCTGGACCGGAAACTGCCAGAAAGATTGGTTCACTCTAGACCCCTCAGTCAACATCAAGAGCAAGTAAGTGTGAAATTTTACAGTCTCTTGGACTTGTTAGCAAAAAGATTTGGTACTAAAATAGACGAGTCTGTTAACCTAAATATTTGCCAATCAAGTTCAAGATTGTTTCCTTTCAGTAATTTAATGAAGAAAGTACTTTATTTTATTAATTTGATGGACATTTTGATGCTTCTACCAGACAATTGGAATGATTCATTCATGCAATAGATGATTATTGTATGGATAAACCATCTCTGGTACTGAATAAAGGAAAATACATGGGCTAATGAAGAGGTTGCAAGAACATTGTGCAGTATAGATATATGTGAGTAAACATTCCTTTTTCTTGTTTTTAACATACTCTTGTTTAGGGTTATATTGACTAAATGTTTACATACTTTTCTTTATTTTGTATTTTAACATACATTGTATTGAATTTTATTTTCTTGTTGCTCTTAATATTGTATTTATAGTTATGTTTTAACCCTTATCATAAAGATTTAGCTAGGAATGTCCACAATAATGAAACGAATATAATTATTATTTATTGGCCATCTGGGTCTCTGTAGCTTAGTACTCCCTAAAAGCCTGGACAAAGTCAATGGAATGTTAAATATGTTAACAAAATCATAATAACACCTGCTATAGAAACCACAAGTCTAAAATTCCCTTTGCCATCAAATACTGTTCCCTAGATACTCAAGAGTTCTTCAATTAAATTATTACCCAATGTTATTTGAGAATATAGTGAGGTAATCTGTATCTATTCCTATAAATTTTGAAAATTATGTTCTGTTCTACTTAGATAAATGAAATATATGTATTGCAAATGACATTTTGTTTTTAATTTTCTGATATTGACATATACAAATCAGTAACTTTGACTGAGGACATAGTACATCATATCTTAAATATGTACTTATAGACTAGTGTAATGCAAAAATAAAGCAGAAAGGGTTTATTGAAGATTGTTTCATAAAATTCTGGCTAGTTCAAGAAATAGAAGCATAAAGATCCTTGTTAATGAATGTAACAATCATAATATATTTTATTGCTAATAGAAGTCTTACATTTTCAAAATGAACCTTTGCATTAATACCCATTGAATTATAAAACAATATGTAATGATCAAAAGGACAAATACATAAAGTTATAAACTACTATAAAGTGAAGAGCCATACAAGTACTCCCAATAGCCAAGACAGGGAATATAGCCTGCCCCAGAAACTTGCATGCCCATTTTGAATCATAGCCTCTTCTTCAACAAGTAACAAGCATGTTGATTTTTATGCCAATAATGTGTCTTACTTTATATGTTTTCTAAATAGATTCTATATAGAAAATAGCATATGCCTTAAATATATAGCATTACAAAGTTTAATTACATGTTAAGTTTATGCTTTCCTGTATTGATATTTGACTTCAAATACTGTTTTCTCCTTTAAATCAAGAACTTTATTTGGCCTATAGGCATTTTCATTTTATTTACGTCTTTGTATATCTGATAATAAAAGGTAATACTTAGCTCTTGATACTAATAAATGAGGATGCTGTTACTTGAAACCTGAACAAGAAATTATTCTCATGACGTGCTCTGGGGGAAAGAGGATAAAATCCAATTGACTAATCCAAACATGAATTTGTCTTCTATAAAAATTTATACACAAAGCACTACATGGATACAGGATTATTTCTGAAAAAAAGTATTAGATTTACAGTCATATTAACTACAAATTTAACAAAGCAGTATTTGTTTCCTTTCAAATGTTTGTACTTTTCAAGAGAAATCCAAATGTTCTTTGTGAAATAAATAGACCATGTAATCTTATTTATTTTTAAGGTTTTTCTTTATAAAGAGGATCGATATCCTTTACATGATAGTTGTAAAAGTAAGTCACTATATATTGGCTATAACAGTATTCCCCGCTGTCAAGTAAAGTACATGTCATCTGCAAACCCTATGGAGCTCCTGCCTTTGGTATATTGAGCTCATGAAGGGGCCATGCTTTTTCGTATATTTGTAGCTGAACATTCTGTTTTCTCTCTCTAGACTCTGGTTACTTTGCTAAGCATACTGGTCATTCAGGTTCTCATGAATAAGCCCCCTCATGCAATAGGACATCTTGCTACAAAACTGGAGAAAGTCTCTTTCCCTTATGCTTTGGTATAAACTGTGTCATGTCTTTGACCATGATCATATACAACATAGCAGCTCTCTGCCCTACACACCCTGACATGTAAGTGTGCAGTGTCCAGTATAGTGTGGGGAAACAGGCCAACATCTGTTCCCTATATTGAGCATTTGTGCTAATCAAAGAGGATGAATGTGTAAATAAAGCTATGCTAATGCAAATTTAATTACTTTATAAATATGCAGACTCGGCCCATGAAAATATTTGTGGTTAGGAAAGAACACTGCATTTTCTGGTATACATGCAGGTGACAATCTTGTTGATGTAGAACCATCAGAAAACCGTAACAGCAGAGTCTAGCACCTTGGTGCATCACTTAATCTCCTTTGTCCCTTGGTATGCTCTTGATAATACTGATTTCATACAAAACAAAACCAACCAACAAACAAAAATCAGATGGCCTGTAAGTCTATTTTCTAGAAGGCTCTGTCAGTATTTGCCTTGAATTGTGATTCTTCTGTCTATTGGCTCATTCATGTCAATCATAACTATAAAAGTTTAATATTTTAGTAAGTGAACTCATGATGCTGGTTGTAAAGTCTTAAAAATTGTGGAATTGTGTGGAGACACTCTAAGGAAACCACCATGGAAATGAAGTATCCTAACATCACAGATATTGATTAAAATGTGATAACGATTTACTGATTTTTTTTTTTTACTGATAAAAACTCTCATGAACACACTAGGAAGCTTGCCTATTCTTGCAAAATGCAGTCTGTGCATTATGATTATATCTGCAGTAAGAAAACAGAAAGAAACCCTAAATGCAAAATAGTGTTGTCTTAGTTTATTTTTGACCAATTGAGTAAATGACTTAAATTGTCATTAAATGTACATGAAGTCAAAAAATCACTGAAATCAGAGTCAAGTGGTGTACACCAACTTTAAGGAATAATATCAACAATAGTATACCCAGGAAGAGACCTAGTAGGACCCAGCATCAATAGTGTAGTAGTTTCCAGAGGCCTCAAACCAGACCAATGACTTTTTGCAATGAACATTTGTAAATAAATATATGTGGACAAAGGGGTTTATGGCATGACTCACTATGTCACACTGCAGCTTCTATGATGAGATTTTTAATTTTTTTCTCTTTTATTTTTTTTCCTTTTTTGTTAAATTTTGTTTTGCTTTATGAGGGGTGCAGAGGCTGAGGGCTAATGCAAAGGAACTGGGAAATGAATGGGATCAAGATACATGATGTAAGAGACACATAGAATAAATTAAAAAACAAACAAACAAACAAAAACAACCCTCCCCCCCCAAAAAAAAACCAAAGTCCAGTATTGTGATAGTGTGGAAACCACACATACAAGAGCAGCTTTAGTGTTGCACCTTCTGCTTTAGAAATTCCTGTAGGAATAAGAAATATCTCCATCAGCAACATAACCTTTGAATATAAAGACAGAATCAGGGAGCATTTGCATGAACAAAGTCTTTATTCATTTAGACAGAACTATTCTGAACTAGAATCTAGTAGATATCCTCAGTGGAAATTCACAATAAAATTCAAGTACCTTAAATCTAGCACAGACCTACTTAGGGTGATGGAGATGTGACAAGAGGGGATATTCTGAGATTTCTCCACTAATTCCACATAATTACTTAAAGTTAAGAATGCCTTTCCATTTCCTAACTTTCAAGTGCAGAATCAAGGGCTGGATTTTCTCAATATAAATTATTTATTGTCATCAATAATGAGTACATATTACTGTAGTCAGAAACATCCTTGAACAGCAGATATACATGCACATTGATTTCCCAAATAAGACAAGTCAGTCTTCAAGAGTGATTGATTGTAAATGAAACATCATAATGAACTCAGAAACTGATTTAATCATTATGCAGTATGAGTGTAAATTCTTCAATTGCCATCACTCACGAATCTTCGGGTATATTTTCATTGATGTAATTGGTGTGCTTTGAATTGAGCAAGTGTAGTTCTGCATAATGTATTTCAAGGGTTTTTATTACTTATTTTTTTACCGAATCCCTTCTATGTCCTAGATTCTGCAGATGAATGGCAAGACAATGCACTACATCTTTCCTCATGCAAGGATAAAAATAACCAGAGACTCTAAGGACCACACAGTTTCAGGTAAAGCAACCTGAACTATCTGATCATTTCTAATTCTAATGTCATATTGACATATGTATTTGTATTGCAGTTTAAATGACTCGTTGAATTTTAGAAAACAACCATTTATATCTATTTTAGCACATGTCCCAAAATAACAGGCTATTCATTTGAACACAAAAAACATTAATGACATGATTTTTGCATGAAGAGTCACTAAGTGGTACAGATCCTCTCTTCATTTTCTGTATTTTTAACAGTGCATGATTTGGCAGTGCTCATAATTACTATTTCAGGAAGTATTATGGTCACCACATTATGGTGTGGTTTGCTCTCTTGAATACTATGATTGCTGAGTATAGAGAAAATAGAGGCTTGGAGATTTCAGGATTAGAGTCTTCTGTATTTATCCAGGTGAACACTAACAATCATGCTGAGCTTTAGGATTACTTGTGTATATTTATAGATCAAATCTGATAATAGGCTTTCTAAGCTTCTTATTTTGGAATAACTTCAGACTTCAAGAAAATGGTCCAGAGTGCTGTATTGCCCATTCTTTGACCAGCTTTCCTAATGTTGACAGAAATCTAGCATAAATCAACCCAAGAAAATCAACATGGATATAATATTAAAACAGCTGTGACTTTTACCCAAATTTTGAGATTCTCCACTAATCAATTATTTTATCTACTGCCTCAAGATACAATCTAGAGCTCACACTGTATTTTATTGTCATGATTCCTACATCTCTTCTAGCATAAATATTTTTGTATTTCTTTGTATTTCCTAGACCTAAAATGCTTAAAAATTATGAAACATTCATATTACAAATGATATTTCCATTATTTGAAGTCTGAGATAAAATAAATTTTTCAAGTTGATGAACTATACCCTAGGTATTTCTTGTATTCTTTCTCAGTTACTGCACACTACCTGTGTTTCACGTTCACTCAATATAAACAGAAAATCCTGGTAATATTTTAAAGACATTGTTGTGCTCTCTGTACAGAGGTAGATCTAACATGGTGCACACACTTCTTTCATTTTGTTTGTTTTCATGGTGACTCAGGAAGGCACTTGTCTCCTCAGCTGCAATTGTATTGCAGACTTTGATACATGATTGTGCAATGAGGAATGGTCTGCTCTCTATTTCCACGGAATACTTCTCACTTACAAATCTAGCATTGTTTTCCTGTTAGGATGGGTATTTTTTCTTGTACCAAAGAAAGATATTTTAACTTCATGTATATATTGTTGTTCAGGTTGAAAATACAAGGGAAATATTTAAATCCTAAGTGCTCTGTTTTCCCTCACTTCATTCTTATAAAATACATTCTATAGTTGTAGTATATATTTAGATTTGATTTTCAGTTTTTAGAAAAATTTTACATATTGAGTCCAATTAGTGCTTTAAGAGGTATTTGTAGAAGTTATTCTTTGTTGAAAATTATTTCAGTTGCTTCCAGAAGATAAATCAAAATTGCATAATGTTTTCTGGTAATGCTAATATTATTTTTATGGGATAGATAATAGAAATCTTGAAGCATTTTCCATAAATGAACAGGTTATACATCAATGTATCTGTCTACTTATGTCATTATTTCTATTTCATATCAAATGATTCCTCTCAGCCTTGTCTTCTCTAACTCATTAGGGTCTTACTTGAACTATAGAAAGTCTAAACTATAAGAATGGTAGTAATAAATCCTATTAATTTACTGTTATAAATATTCTATGCTAAAACTAAACTTATTTCCCTTCATTTTTTCATAATGAAGAAAAGAATTATTATTTTTGGAAACTAATTTTTCAAACAAATGCATGTTATCGCTCTCCAAGTTTCCCTTTCTTTTTTATTTTCCTAAAATAATATAATATTTTCCATTTTTATTCACAATTTAATAATTACTACTAAATGTATAGTTTCGTTTATCCTCAGGGAACACAGTTTCATACACAATTAAATATCTTGAAATAATCTGTAACATTTTCAGTAAATCCTTAGGAATCTAGATTATTTTAAATCTATGAACCTGTAAATCAGGAGCCACATGTGATAGTCTTTGTACAGTGCCTAAAGGTAGACAAACCATCAAAGAGAAAACTCAACCTTATGACATGTCCTTGTGGCTTCCAAGATCAAGCTAGCTATGATTTACTATAAGGTTGTTGATAGTAATTAAATACTAATTATTTAGTAATTAATATTACAAATACCATTTTGTATTATTTTTAATTCAGGAAAACTTCTTGACAGATAAAAACTATCTACTTATCATGTATAACATGATATTTTGAAATAAATATATATAATAAATATATATATACATGCATGTATATGTGTGTTTGTACATGTGTATTTGTGTGTGTGTGTGTGTGTGTGTGTGTGTGTGTGTTATTTAATGATTAAAGGAAGCTATTACCCATGTTATTTTGTTTGTGTGGGAATGTTTTGCATTTATTCTATGAGCATTTTCAAAAATAAAATATGTTCTTATTATCTTTAATTGTGATTGAGTATATCTTTTTGAGATGCATACTAAAATATTTACAAATAATGGTAGAATATCTAAAATTTGCTTAAAAACTAACTAGATATGGAGAAAAGTACACAGGTAGATGAAACAAAATTTGCCATGATTTTGTGATCATGGAAGCTAGAACACTAACTGTATTGTGATGAACTATTTGTTATAGTCTGGTCATTTCCTGTACATATAAAATTTTCCAGAGTAAGTTTTTCCATCCCTACTTGTTTCTCATGTTTAGAGAAAAATAATGTGAATGGTAGCTTCCATAGTAATGAAACGCTATACAAACCCATAGATAACATCTGAACCCAAGGGTAGGAGCAACAAAGTGAAGAATAAAATGTATCATACCCATTCTCCTAAACATAGTAGAAAACATTTTGGTTACCTAAATTCATTTAAAGTAGATATACTGTGTGTCTCTGACAATATCTTATCAGACATATATAGCCAAAAGAGAAGCACAAACAGAAAATAGGTTAATAGCATTCCCCTTGTCAATCATATCTCAAGATATGGATAGTGGAGTCTTATGGTCCCATGCTGTTTTCATGGATCCACCAACTCAAACTGCTCTAAGAGTGATGCTACCATGAGTTTTGCCTTTATCCTTCTCATTCTTTGAGAATATCTAGGGTTTTTTTGGAGGCTATCTACAGTGTGACATCAGGAGAGATTGCATATAAAAATAAACATGAGAATTCAGCTCTCTTTGGATATGTCTCAAAGAGACAGATTGAAGAATGGGAATAAGTGGCACCATTCTCTCTTCTTTAGTAAAATCATTTTATTAAGCATATGTAATGTTTTAAAGCAGAGTGGTTTTAGTATTTCAAATGAGTTAATAAATATTTTAATTCTGTTTTGATAACAGAGAAAATACACACAGTTATAATATGTGCTAACAAAGGCTCTTTGAAGCTGCCAGGAATAGTGGACATGATGAATGGCTTTTGAAACCAAATCTTGAGGACTTACACTGTAAAGATATTTACAGAGGCAGTTGAAAAGCAATATAAATACAAGAGATAGGCCTTTTGTCTTTGTTTTTTAAATTTTCATACCATAGGATCTCCTTTCCAAATACTTTTATACCTCATAGTGCATGAGGTTTTATGTTTGTGTGATAATACCTGTCATTCCTTATTATGTTTTGTTGTGTGATTAGAAGAAATGCACGAAAGCCCCGGCTCTCACTTTCCTCATGATTTAGTAAGATGTTCAAATTGTAATCAATTATTACAAAAAATGTCAAGGGGAGCTTAGATAAAAGCTAAGAGAGTTATAAAACTTTAATACTTATACCAATTTTATTGTATGAATAAAACATATACATGCAAACATGTTACTGTATCATTATTCATAATTTTGTAACGTACACAATAACATTCTAACTTTTAAAAAGTAGTTCCTTAACTTTTGAACATATGAATTTCCAACATAGAGAAATTTTCAACCATTGTACAGTGGTTTTGAAAGTCTTTGTTCACTAGACACAGACCGTGAAATGGAATGGAGCCAGTAACTAATGCACTTTGGAGTAATAAAGCACCTGGGCTCTGATTCGGTGTTAACATTCACTTAAATTTTGAAAATACCTTTTTTATTGTGAAATAAGATGAGTTTGATGCCTTATAAATAACTGCAAGTAAACCTAATGCAAATCCCTGCAATTTCCACAAATGCAACAAATACTACCTTTCTCTTCGCTACAAAGAAACAAAGTGAGGAAAAAAGAAAAAATACAATGTTCAGGAAATGAGCCCCCTCCCCTCAATTTGGAACTCCATCTTATGGTTTCGCAGAAGCAATTTGAAATAAACCAAAGAAATTCTGATTCTTAAAAAAGTCATTTACTATGTACAGTTCCATAGTAGACTGGCTGCACCTGCTAAGGTATAAAGATTAATTGGCCACTTCATAGCGAAGAACATGGAAAATGTTGTTTAACTTTGAAAGATAGCAGAGTCTTAGGAAATAGTAGCTCAATTTTAACTTATTAGTCACCATCTTTTTTTTTTATAAACAGTAGATATATTCTAGTGAATTCCTTTGGAGCTGAGTTGAAATTTCCAATGTGTATTTCATTATTAGTATTAGTGTTAATCATCATCATAATTAGCATTATTGTTTCATCAATGTATAATTTTAATATTACAAATACCCATTGTTAATGTTCAGGTCAGTAGTTTTAATAAACTTACAGGATTTTATTACCTTTACCACAGTTCTGTTTTAAAATTATCCACCATCATAAACTTTCCTAGAAATTGCTAATCTAAACTTATGTCTGTTGCCCAGTCATGAGAAAGTCCACATTATTGTCTGACTCTACCAGTTTACCTCTTAAAAGCATTACATGTAAACAGAATCAAATAATATCTATTTTGGTATCTGGAGTTTCACTTTTCAAAGTTTTAGATTAGTCTATGTTACCACATGCATCAGTTATATGTTTCTCTTTGTTGCTAAATATATTCCATTCTTTTAATGTTCTACTTTTCATTTAATTTATTGGATATTTTCTAGGTTTTAAAAATATTTGAATATAAATTTTAGTATGTTTCTATGTTATTCCTATTTCATAGTTTCCTGGATGTTTCACATCTGCCCTGTACAGTTTCTGTTCAACTTTTTTTCTTTTTTATTTATTCTTCTCTCATATATTATGTCCCCACTGAAGTCTCCCCTCCTTCTTCTTCTCTGAGTCCCTTTCCCATCTCCCTTCTCCCCTAGAACCACTGCTCCTCCATTTGTCTTTAGGAAAGGGCAAGCCTCCCAGGGATATCAACCAAACATGGCATAATAAGCAAGTTGCAATAAGACTAGGCAATACTTTCATATCAAGGCTGGACAAGGCAACCCAGTAAGAAGAAAAGGGTCCCAAGAGCAGACAAAAGAATCAGAGACAGCCCTGCTCCCGTTATTAGGAATCCCACAAGTGCAGCAAACTACTTAGCCTTAACATACATGCAGAGGACCTAGGTCAGACCCATGAAGGATCCCTGGTTATCAGTTCAGTCTCTGTGATCCCCCATGAGCCCAGATTAGTTGATTCTGTGGGCTCTGTTCTTGTGGTATCTTTGACCTCTCTGTTTCCTACAGTCTGTCCTCCCCTTCTTCTTTATGTGTTTTTTAAAGATTTATGTATTTATTATGTATACAGAAAAGGAGCCAGATCTCATTATAGATGGTTGTGAGCCACCATGTGGGGGCTGGGAATTGAACTCAGGACCTCTTTAAGAGCAGTCGGTGCTCTTAACCTCTGAGCCATCTCTCCAGCCCTTGTCCTCCCCTTCTTATGCCAGATTCCCTGAGCTCTGCCTAATGTTTGGCTGTGTGTCTCTGCATCTGCTCCTATCAGTGCTGGATGAAGCCTCTCTGATGACAATGATGCCAGGATCTGCTTTACAAGTATAGCAGAATGTCATTAAGAATC
The DNA here is from genome assembly GCF_949786415.1 of Peromyscus eremicus. NCBI lineage: Eukaryota > Metazoa > Chordata > Mammalia > Rodentia > Cricetidae > Peromyscus > Peromyscus eremicus. The sequence continues at coordinate 8,078,046 of NC_081418.1, read as the reverse complement.
ATTTCATTGACTTTTTTTTTTTGCCAGTCCTGTTGGTGAAATGCCCCCCAATCCAGTTGTCTCTGCCAAGTACTTTCTCCCCCAACCCACCACCTGATTCTTCCTGTTCCCGTTCTCATTCCATCCTTGAAAGGTATTGTTACTCCTCCCCAGGGAAATCTATGCATCCCCCTTGTGCCCTACTTGTTACTTAGTCTCTCTGAGTCTATGGGTTATAGAATAATTATCTTTTATTTTACAGCTAATATCCACTTATAAGTGAGTACATGCCATGTTTGTCTTTCTGAGTCTAGAGTACCTCACTCAGGATGTTTTCCATCCATTTGTCTTCAAATTTCATGGTGTCATTTCTTTTAACAGCTAGGTGATACTCTGTTGTGTAAATGTACTACATTTTCTTTATCCATTCTTCAGTTGAGGGACATTTAGGTTGTTTCTGGCTATTATACAAAAAGTTGCTATGATCATAGCTGAGAAAGTGTCCTTGTGGTAGGATGGATTGTCCTTTGGGTATATGCAGAGGAGTGGTATAGCTGGGTCTTGGAATAGATTGACTCTCAGTTTTCTGAGAAACTACCATCTTGGTTTCCAAAGATGCTATACAAGTTTATACTCCCACCAATAGTGGAGGAGTGTTCCCCTTGTTCCATATCTTTACAAGCATGAGTAGTCACTTGTGGTTTTTTTTATCTTAGTCATTCTGACAAGTGTAAGATGTAATCTCAGAGTCATTTTGATTTGCATTTCCCTGATGACTAAGGATAATGAGAATTTCTCTAAGTGTTTCTTAGCTATTTGAGATTCTTCTGTTAAGAATTCTCTGTTTGGATCTGCACGTCATTTTTATTTGGAATGTTTGGTTTGTTGATGTCTAGTTTCTTGAGTTCTTTACATATTTTGTATATTAGCCCTCTGTCAGATGTGGAGTTGGTGAAAATCTTTTCCCATTCTGTGGACTACCACTTTGTCTTGTTTACAGTCCTTTAATTTTCAGAAGCTTTTCAGTTTCATGACTTCCCATTTATTAATTGTAGATCTCAGTGCCTACACTATTGGTATTCTGTTCAGGAAGTTTTCTCAGGTGCCAATGAATTCAAGGATATTTCCTCCTTTCTATTCTATTAGGTTTACAACATCTGGTTTATGTTGAGGTCTTTGATGCACTTGGATGTGAGTTTCATGCAGGGCGAAAAATCTGAATCTACTTGCATTCTTCTACATACTGACATCCAGGTAGACCAGTACCATTTGTTGAAGATGCTTTTTTTTCATTGTATAATCCTGGCTTCTTTTATCAAAAATCAAGTGTGTGGATTTACACCTGGGTCTTCCATTTGATTCCATTGATCAACCTGTCTGTTTTTATACCAATACCATATGGTTTATATTACTATGTTATGCCCTGGGCATGAGGCCCCTGAAGAGACCACCAGAGACATGAACTCACCGTAATGCAACAGCAAGGTTTATTGAAGCAGTTCAAGGCACACTGCAGGGACCTTGTCAAGCCATCCAACACAATAGAGGTTGGAGGAGGTGCCCGCCCCTCTGCAAGCTCAGGTTTTAAAGACAAAAACCACAAAGTTACATCATTTAGGGGTGCTTGTATGGGTACAATTCTGATTGGCTCAAGTTTTAGGGGCTTTTCAGAATTTCTGTGTTATCTTACTTTATAGTTTTAACCGGTTGTTTGTCAAACTTTATAGACTACCTCCACCATTAGGTTATTCTGTGGTTAATCAGTTGCTACCAGATAGTTCTTCAAACATCCTGACTTTGTACTTTTGACCATCTCCGGCATTGGGGCATTCTATGGTTAATCAGTTGTTACCAAACATCCTGACTTTGTCCTGGGACCTATGTCAGCAGCTCTGAGAATTTTGAAACTCAGGCCTGTTTCAAGCTGGGGTGAGGGGCTTGCTTGAAATGTGGATGCTTTGGTTCTTCAACTATAGCTCTGTAGTAGAGCTTAAAATCAGGTGTGGTGTTACCTCTGGAAATTCTTTTATTTCAAAGGATTGTTTAAGCTATCCTGGGTTTTTTCTTTTTCCATATGAAGTTAAGAATTTTCCTTTCAAGAGCTATAAAGAATTGTGTTGGAATTTTGATGGGAATTTGGTTTAATCTGTAGATTGCTTATGTTAGGATGGCCGTTTTTTACTATGTTAATCCTACCAATGCATGAGCATGGGATATCTTTGCATCTTTTGATTTCTTATTCAATTTCTTTCTTCATAGACTTGAAGTTCTTGTCATACAGGTCTGTTACTTGCTTGGTTAGAGTTACCTCAAGACATTTTATATTATTTGTGGCTCTTCTGAATGGTGTTGTTTCTCTGATTTCTTTCTCGGCCCCTTTGTTCTTTGTCCATAGTAGGGGCTACCAATTTCTTTGAGTTAATCTTGAATCTAGCCACTTCACTGAAGGTATTTATCAGCTCTAGGAGTTTCCTGGTAGAATTTTTATATGTATACTATCATATCACCTGCAAATAGAGATAATTTGACTTCCTTCTTTCCAATTTGTATCACCTTGATCTCCTTTAATTGTATTATTGCTCTAGGTAGAAATTTAAGTACTTTATTGAATAGATAAGGAGAGAATGGATAACCTTGTCTTATTTCTGATTTTGGTGGAATTGCTTTGAGTTTCTCTCCATTTAATTTGATGTTGACTATAGGCTTGTTATAAATTGCCTCAGTTATGTTTAGGTATGTTCTTTGTATCCCTGATCTCTCTGAGACTTTTATCATGAAGGGGGAGTTGGATTTTTTAAAGGCTTTTTCAGCATCTATTGAGTTGACCATGTGTATTTCTTTTTCTTTCAGTTTCTTTATATGGTAGATTATACTCACAGATTTTCATATATTGAACTATCCCTGACTCGCTGGGATGAAGCCTATTTGATCATGGTAGATGATCTTTTTGATGTATTCTTGGATTCAGTTTGAGAGTACTTTATTGAGTGTTTTTGGATCTATGTTCATGAAGGAAATTGGTCTGTAATTCTCTTTTTTGTTGAGCTTTTGTGTGGTTGGGGTATAAGGGTGACTGTGGCCTCATAAAATGAATTGGTCAATGTTCCTTCTGTTTCAATTTTGTGGAATAATTACAGGAGTATTGGTATTACCACTTCTTTGAAAGTTTTATAGAATTCTGCCCCTAAACTATCTGGCCCTGGGTTGTTGTTGTTTTTTTTTTTCTTTAAACAGATTTTAATGGCTGCTTCTATTTCCTTGGCGGTTATACGTCTATTTACAGTGTTTATCTGATCTTTATTTAACTTTAGTATGTGGTACTTATCCAGAAAATTTTCAGTTTCTTGTAGATTTTCCAATTTTGTGGAGCACAGGTTTTTGAAGTATGACCTGATTCTTTGGATTTCCTCACTGTCATCTTATGTCCTCCATTTCATTTCAGATTTTGTTAATTTGGACATCCTCTCTTGTCTTTTGATTTGTTTGGATAAGGGTTTACCTGTCTTGTTGATTTTCTCCAAGAACCAACTCTTTGTTTCTTTGATTCTTTGTATTGTTCTCTTTGTTTCTATTTTATTGATTTCAGCCCTGAATTTGATTATTTCCTGCCTTCTACTCCTCCTGAGTGCATTTGCTTCTTTTTGTTCTAGAGCTCTCAGGTATGCTGTGAAGTCATTGTGTGGGATTTCTCCAAATTCTTTATGTAGGCACTTAGTGCTATGAACCTTCCTCTTAGTACTGCTTTCAAAGTGTCCCGAAAGTTTGGGTACATTGTACATTAATTGTCATTGAATTCTTGGAAGTCTTTCATTTCTTTCTTTATTTCTGCCTTGACCCAGTAGTCATTTAGTAGAGAGTTGATCCGTTTCCATGAGTTTGTAGGCTTTCTGTTGTTTCTGTTGTTGTTGAAGTCCAGCTTTAATCCATGGTACTCTGATATGATACAGGGGATTCTTTCAATTTTCTTGAATCTGTTGAGACTTGCTTTGTGACAATTTTGGAGAAAATTTTATGAGATGCTGAGAAGAAGGTATGTTCTTTTGTGTTTGGGTGAAATGTTCTGTAGATATCTGTTAGGTCCATTTGATTCATAATGTCTCTTAGTTCCATTATTTCTCTGTTTAGTTTCTGTCTGGATGGCCTATTTGTTGGTGAGGGAGAGATGTTGAAGTCTCCTACTATTAATGTGTGAGGTTTGACATGTGGATTTAAGCTTTAATAATTTTTTTTTTTTTTTTTACAAATGTCATTGCCCTTGCATTTGGGGCATAGTTGCTAAGAATTAAGATGTCATCTTGGTAGATTCTCTTCTTTGATAAGTATGAAGTGTCCTTCCCCATCTCTTTTAATTAATTTTGTTGGAGACCTATTTTTCAGATATTAGAATTGCTGAACCAGCTGGCTTTTTGTGTCCATTTGCTTGGAAAAAAATCTTTTTAAACCCTTTACTCTCAGGTGATATTTATCTTTGATGTTAAGGTGTCTTTCTTGTATGCAGCAGATGAATGGATCTTGTTTTTGCATCCATTCTGTTAGCCTGTGTCTTTTTATTGGAGAATTGAGTCCATTGGTATTGAGAGATATTAATGAGCCATGACTGTTCATTCCTGTTATTTTGCTGGGATGTGTGTGTGTGTGTGTGTGTGTGTGTGTGTGTGTGTGTGTTTCTCTTCTTTGGGTTTTGTTGGTGTGAGATTATTTACTGTATTTTCATGGGTACAGTTAGCCTCCTTGGGATGGAATTGTCCTTCTAGTGCCATCTGTAGGGCTGAATTTGTGGATAGATATTGTTTACATTTGACTTTCTCATGAAATATCTTGTTTTCTCCAATCTCTGTTTACTGAAAGTTCTACTAGATATAGTGGTCTATGCTGGCATCTGTAATCTCCTAGAGTCTGCAAGACATTTGTCAAGCCCTTTGGCTTTTAGAATCTCCATTGAGAAGTCCAGTGTAATTCTCATGGGTCTGCCTTTATGTTACTTGGCCTTTTCCCTTGCAGGTTTTAATATTCTTTCTTTTCTGTATGTTTAGTGTTTTGATTATTATACGGTGAGGGGACTTTCTTTTCTAGTCCAATCTATTTGTTGTTCTGTAAATTTCTTGCATCTTCATAGGCATGTCCTTCTTAAGGTTAGAAAATTTTTCTTCTATGATTTTGTTAAAAATATTTTCTGGGCATTTGAGCACAGATTTTTCTCCTTCCTCTATTCCTATTATTATTAGGTTTGGTCTTTTCATAGTATCCCAGATTTTCTGTATTTTTTTCTGCCAGGATTTTTAGATTTAACATTTTCTTTGACAGATGTGTCAGTTTCTCCTATTGTATCTTCAACGCCTGAGATTCTTTCTTACATCCCTTGTATTCTGTTGGTGATGCTTGTGTCTGTACTTCCTGTTCACTTACCTAGATTTTGTATCTCCAGGATTCCCTCAGTTTGTGTTTCCTTTATTGCTTCTATTTCCATTTTCAGGTATTGAACAGTTTTATTCATTTCCTTCGCCTGATTATTATTTTTCCTTGTCTTTCTTAGCTTATTTTAAGGGATTTATTCATTTCTTCCAATTGTTTGTTAGTGTTTTCCTGGATTTCTTTAAGGGATTTATTCATTTCTTCTTTAAGAACCACTATTATCTTAATAAAGTTAGTTTTAAGGTTATTTTCTTATGCTTCAGCTGTGTTGGAATATTCAGGGGTTGCTGTAGTTGGATAGCTGGGCTCTGGTGGGGCCATATTGCCCTGGAGATTGTTGATTGTGTTCTTACACTGGCATCTAGACATCTGGTTTGGGATGAATATAGGTCTAGGTGCTAATTTCTGAGTTTTTATATGTTGGATGTGTATTTTGTTCCTTGTTTCTGTTTTCTCTTTGGTCTTCTGGTCTTTGTTGTCTGTATTTTTGGTGGACTGCATGACCTCTGGTCCAGAAGGGAGTCTCTGTCAGAGCTGCAGGCTGGATTCTGGCAGCTAGCATACATAGCCTTTGGTTCAGCAGAGGTCTCTGTTCTTCTGACTGGCATGACCTGCACATGAGCATCAGGTATCTGCTCACGTAGGGGGAAGGGACACAGTCTCTGTACAACTTCTTAAGAAACTGCCTATCTAACCATTTCTCATATTGAGCTTGTCTTTTTATATTCCCTCAAGCCATATCTAAGGCTTCCCCTTGGCATTGCCATTACTGACAGTTGCCATAGGACTCTAGTTTTGATTTGCTTTTCCTCCTGATATAAGTTTGAGTATCTTTTTGTATGTTCCAAAGCAGCATATAGAGTCCCTGGTGAAATGCTCATCTAAACAGAGTTCTTGGTGAGGTGACTGTCCACACAGTCCCTGGTGAGGTGACTACCCACACAGAGTCCCTGGAGAGGTGACTATCCACACAGATTCCCTGGTGAGGTAACTATCCACACAGATTCCCTGGTGAGGTGACTACCCACACAGCGTCCCTGGTGAGGTGACTACCCGCATAGATTCCCTGGTGACTGACTACCCACACAGAGTCCCTGGTGAGGTGACTACCCACACAGCGTCCCTGGTGAGGTGACTACCCACACAGTCCCTGGTGAGGTGACTACCCACACAGTCCCTGGTGACTGACTACCCACACAGTGTCCCTGGTGAGGTGACTACCCAAACCTTCTGCTGTTTTTTGCTTGCGTTGTTGGCCATAGAAGTTGTAAACACTTGTGTATGTTGTAGCTAATAGTCCTTTGTAGTGTATGTCATCTTCTTGCATTTGTTTCTGGTATATTTTTTGTCATTCTATGTTTTATTTTTTTATTTTTCAGATTATAATTTATTACATTCTCCCTTCCCTTTCCTCCCTTCAAACTCTTTCATATGTCCTTCTCCACCCTAATTCAAATTCATGGCCTCTCTTTTTACTATTTGTTATTGCATTCCTATATGCATTTGTGTATACATTTTATGCATATATGTGTATGAGTGTATGTATTCCTAAATTTTGAAAATTGTGGCAACTACTATAGAAATTAGTTTTGCAAGTTCTCAAAAAGCTAAAAAGAAATCTACCATTTGACACAGCTATACTACTCATTGGCATATGTCTAAAGGACTTGACATCCTACCACAGATGCTTGCTCAGCCATGTTCATTGCCACTATATTCACAATAGCTAGAAAGTGGAAGCAACCTAACTGTCCTTCAGCTAATAAATGTATAGTGAAAATATAGTCCTTGCACAACAGAACTCTATTCAGCTGTACATAAAATCATTACATTTGCAGCTTAGTGAACTGGACTAGAAATATGTCCCCTTCATTAGCACAATCTTGTATTGAGTTTTAAAATCTGGTAGTATATCATTCCTCAAACACTTTAGTTTTCAAAAATGTTTGAGTAACTCTATTGCCTTGGAATTGTGACTAGGTTTTGAATCAGCTTTCCAGGACTAGAATGGGGATTGTGCTGAAAGTGAAGCTCTCACATAAAACTTCTGCCTTAGAAACAATGAATTTTCCGGTCCATGAATATGTAACCTCTCATTTATTAGATTCCTCTCATTTTTCTCACCAAAATTTTTATTTCTCAGGTATAAAATTAGCATTTATCCTACTAACTGTGTTCAAAATTTTTATTCAGTTTGATCTTATTTTAAAGAATTTTCTTAATTGGGATTTTGAATTATCTGTAAACATTATGTAGAAATTGTTATTTATATATTAACCTTTAGCTTATAGCCTCACAGATTTGATCTTCTTAGAGTTTTTTATTTAATACTCATAATTTTTTACATGCAAAATTATGTCATATGCCAACAAAATATTTCCTACTTCTATTCCAGTTGATGTTCTGTGTTTCTTTGATAGCACTAGGCAGAATTTTCTGTACAATCCTGAATATAGTATCCAAGGAAAGCATTTTTGTTCTGCCCTGACTTTTTGAGAAAACGTTTACTCTTTCACAATGACAGTGTTATGAAGTACAAACATCTTCCTGTTTCCACCTGGCATTTTTTGTTTGTTTTTCTATTGTTTTGTTTTGTGTTGTTTGAGAGAGGGTCTTGAGCTCACTGGGTAGTTAGAGAATGGTCTCCTGTCTCCAGTGTGCTAGCATTATAGGAACATACCATACCTATATGAATCAGACCTATTTCTACCTTAGTTTATGGTTTTTATTATGAATATATTCAGCATTTTGCCCAAACTATTGACTACATGTAACAAGGTCATCATGTGTTCTTTGTTGTCAATAAGACACATATTAATTGATTTTTTGATTACAATCTACATTGCATTCGTAGAATAATTTCCATTTGTTATAATGTGTGATTATTTTATGTTTCATGATTTAGCTTGTATGTTAGGTATTTTTGTGTCATGTTCCAAGGTTAGTCTATGCTTATATTTTCATGTGATGTCTTTGAATAGCCTTGTATTATAGTTTTCTAAGTGTTCTATCTGAATAGCCAATGATGGGCCACAAGTTTACCTCGAGTGACTTTCACCTACCTCTAAGGCTTTAATGTCTCATTGCTAAATTGGAATATAAATTGGGGAGAAATTTCAAAGCTCAAGTAAGTTTTAGTTTTCTAGTTTCTTACCTGAATTATGTATCTGGGTTATCTTCTTCAGACTAAATATTCTTGGTGGCTTAGGCTCTTCCTGGTCTATGCTGCCTATAGACCAAGATACCATTTACCCAGAAGTATGGAGAGAGTTTATTAACTGACTATGATTCACCTAGTTATCAGTGAGTGGCCCAACTTAATACCTGGAGAATCTTCAGATTTCCTACTTGTTCCATTCCATAGCAGCCGAGCCCCTGGTCTTTACAGTTCTTTCTGCTCTGTTAGTCATATGACAGCTGAACTTGGTGGTAGAGAAGTAGTCTAGAATGGCACAATAGAGTTCGACTGTTCTTCCTCAGAGGCCAGTAGTTCCTCTGGAATATATATACTTCTCTCATTGTTGTATGATTTACTCAACTTCCAAATGTTGAAATGGTTAATAATTTATAAAATTTTGCTCAGTTATATAGTTCACTCATTGAAAGAGGATTTGATTTTATAAACTCTATATATAATTTTTTAGCATTTAAAAGGTTTTCTTTTTATGGTTCGTAGTTCCACTTTTTATTTTCTATCAAATGTAAAGGACAAATGCATAAAATCATTATAAATTGATGTCATTGGAAAATAATATATACAACTATAATTTGTGATATTGAACTATAACAGAGATATAGAACTTTATGGGAATAGACTTTTCACGTGAAATTGATGATAAATTGGTATCACTTGATATTTGACAGTTTTAATAGTAGGTTCAAATATAAAACTCTCATGGTAATCACAAGGAAAATATCAATAGAATAGAGATAAGTGGAAATAAAAATAAAATAAATTATATCAATACAAAAAAAATAAAATAAACATGAAATAAAGTAAAAATACAGGAAGCAATAGTCAAACCTATAAAGTATGCAGAAAACAAATTACAAAGTAGCAATATGAGTCTTTAATAAGGAAGTAGATTAAATTTACCAAACACCATGCATTAACAAAGAGTATTTGTAAAAATATTCAACAATGTGCTATCTACAATGTATTTAGATTAGATCCAAAGACCCAAATAATTTGAAAATAAAAGGACTGAAAAAGATATTTCATTCACGTAGTAACCAAAAGATGGCAAAAGTAATTAATAATAGATAACACAAAGACAAAAGCTGTAATGAAATATATATATATTGAAATATATATATTGAAATATATATATATATTGAAAAGGTGAGAGAATTCACCAAGAATATGTAATGATTATAAATATGCTTGTACTAAACATCAAAGCCCTTAAATATATGAAGTAATCATTGTCAACATTAATATAGTTATAATTGAAGACTTCATTGTGTCATTTTCAATGTCAAAATGACTAGAGATATGACCACCAATAAAATAGAAGAAATGAACAGCATTTAGACTTAAAAGACCTACAGGCTCTTTTCAAACCAAAAGGAAAGCATACATCTTTTTCTTCCTCAGATTAACATGGAGGATTCTGCAAGATGGAGCAGAAAGTAGGCCAGCAAACAAGCCATTAATTATGATACATTGATACATTAGTAAAAATACCATATTACCTTGGGATTTTAAGTCACCTACACAACTGTTTTTGATTGTACAGTGTTATGGCAGTTAAATTACTATATTTAAGTAAAACAAGAAAGATTAATCTATAGAAATTTGTCCTGATGCAATATTCTCATAAGCAATAGTATCTAAGTGTTGCATTAAAATACTTTTTGTATGCCTAAAAAGAAAGCTGAACTCCTAACAAATGTCCCTGTACTCCAGCAGAATGAATCATGAGGTAACAGAATAGTAGTTCTAGGTTCTGGATCAAACTTACTCACAGAAACAATAGAGTTCTGAGAATCTCAGAAATCTGGAGAAAAGAGTCACAGTGCTCTATTGCTTCAATGAGTCCAGTAAGTTCCTAAGGAATATAATGCAATTCTTAGAATCTTAAAGAAAGCTAATGTCTACTTTGTGAGAACAGCACAGAGGTTCTAAACTCACCCTGCAGCATAATTCCTTCCTTTCCTCCCTTTCTTTAAAACTTTTATTATTATTTAATGATTCCGCTAATAATAAAAATTATATAAAGTTAATACTGTGTAGAGAACCAAAGAGAATATGAATATAGACAGATTATAGTCACCTTGACTCCTTGATTAGTTCATGCTCATGCTCTATGCCCACAAACTGAATTTTAAAGAATGTCCTAGACTGAGGTGTAAATTATAAATCTATATGACTGAAAATATCATTTATTTTATGTTTTGAAATTCCACTTAATGTTGCATTAAAATAAATTTATCATTACAATTTTTTAGACCCACTTTTTACTTCTGCTCAGCCTTCTGTGGCTTAGACCAATGAGATACAGAGTAGGTGGTGTAAGCATTACAGCTTAGATGGAAAAGTATCCTGGCAGTCAGGGGCCAAGGAATACCACAAAGTCACACCACACAACAAACCTCACACAAGACATTTATTGGGAGGGAAAGAAAACAGGAGTATGGCTGCTTCTGCTCTGACAAGAAACAGTGGAGAACTGAGCAGAGGGCAGGGCTTCTGCAGAGTTTCTTTAGGAGGAGATTGGAACTTTTAGGTGAAGCTTTCCAGAGTGGAGACTGGTGGGATTTCAAGTCCAGAGATTGGGCTTTTTACTCTGCAGGGTGTGGGAAGGTTCCAGCAGTTAGGGCATTTAGTGTGATCTGTGGGTGGAACCTGGCAGTTGGAGGTCCTCAGGGGAGGAGAAGGCCACTCGTGTAGCTAGGGGCTTAAAGGTTGTAATATTTGACAAGTGCCAAGCATGAGTAAAACTCATTGCTTCCATATTCTGTATAGCATAATAGTATGGTCTGGCACTTCTGCTGTGATAGGAAACCCTACAAACACAGTTTTATGCCCCATTGAATAATAATAGATATCAAACACATTAAAAAATTTAACATATAATCAATTAAAATATTTTCCAGACTATTAAACATACATGAATTGACAACAAGAAAGTAAAGATATATATAAGAAGAAGCAACCCGTATGTCAATCCCTACATGAATACATAAGTAGGTGATGTGATTATGCACTACACAAAGATAATAGCCATCTTTATTTACATATACACTATGAAGGGTCAACAAAGTTGCCTGACAGCATATGTCTCAGAATGTCTCCTTTGTTCTGTGAGGCAGGACTGTACATCCATAGAATGAATATTACTTACCATATAAAAGGAATGAAGAATTAGTTCACACTGAAACTTGAAAGAGTTTTGGAACCATTATACCAAGTGAAAGAAGGCATGGCCCAGAGTCCATATGTTGTATGATTCTGTGCATAGGAAAGGATAGAATAAGACATCTATAGGACAAAAAAATAGATGTGTAGGGCAAGGCTGGAAGGCTGTGGAGTAGGTGAGTGATAAAAAGCAGGTATGTAGTTTCTTTTTAAAAAGATAAAAATGTATTCTCAAATTGACTATGGCTGTACATACATTATTACATACATTGTTAACTAACCACCATTTATTTGTAAACTATAAAAGGATAAGATCTACAATACCTGACTATATCTCTATAAAGCTGTTAGAAACATCTACGTTGTTATAATTCTCTTTCACAAGAGAACACATATTCCTGTCTTTGCTGTTGTCCACAGTGCATATCAATCCCAAATTGATGTTTCTTATATCTTACTTACTTCCCATTACTCAGACACTCCGTGGTCATTGATAGGGGAATCTGTACAGGAATGTGGGAGAGATGAATATCACCTGCTTTATGCTGCATGCCACTTTTGCATACATTTTAAACGGATGTATCAGTAAGCTGGCACATCACTGTGGAAATCTCAGAATGTGTACTTTTTTCTATTTTCTTCTATTGAAAGTAGATGTTTTCCATACAATGTTCTTATTACAGTTTCCTCTCCAACTCTTTCCAGATCCTCGCCACCTCTTCTCCCAGCCGAATCCCCACAAGCATAAGAAGAATAATAACTAAAATAAAATAAAAACCAGAGTAGGACAAAACAAGCAAACAGAAGAAAAAGTGTCAAAGAAAAGCATAAGAAACACATACAGACACAGAGACACTTGTTCACATACACAGAAACCCCACAAAACTGGAAAACATGATGTGTACTCAAACAACCAGGAAAGTTTTGAAAAAAAAAAAAAAGCTCTGACAAAGCATTATGAGAAAAGATCCTCCAAAAAAGCCACTGAGTTAATTTTGTGTAGGCCATCTACTGCTGGGCATGGAGCCTTCAGAGTGGTTTGTGTACACAGTGTTTCAGCAGAGTAGTAGTATTTGGTTTTTCCCCTGTGTCTCTGGCCTACTAGTCTCAAGTACCTGGCCACCCAAGCAGTCTTGGAGATGGGTCTCATCTCATGGGGAGGATATATAATCCATTCAGATATTGGGTGGTTTTTCCCAAAGGCTTTGTGCCACTGTTGGGCTAGTTCATCTTGCAGGTAGATCATCATTGTAGATGAATGGGTTTGTTTCTAGGTCGGCGTTTCCTTTTCTCCTTTGGTAGGTGTAGCACACCTTCCAGTACCATGAACATTAATCAGCAGCAGTGAAAGCATTCGTCTTGTAGGTGTTGTCTTCACCATGGAGCTTCACCATCCATTTATGGAGAGCTACTGATAGACCTAACAGTAGCCTGGGTTGTTTGGCATTTCCCCGAAGCCCCTTTGGCCAACAGTTGGGTAACTTCACTACTTGATGAAAGATGTCTAGTTGGGATACACCTACTATTTGGCAATTTCACTAAGATCAACTTCATATATGTATATATTTTAGGAAGCTTCTGCTGTATTAGATTTCCATATGACCCCTTAAACGGCCCTTAGTTTAACTGTACCACCCTCACCCCCAACTTCCTTACCCTTCCACATTTGATCCTCCTGTTCTAGTCCTACCCACCTTGTCCAGTGTTCTCTTCCCTCTTCCTAAGAATATCCATTCCTTCCACCTATCCCTTTACTCTGTAGCTATAGGATTATAGCCTGCTTATCAAAGACCTAACAGCCAACATCCACGTATAAGTTAATACATAACTTATTTGTCTTTTAAGGTCTGGGTTACCTTACCTGGGATAGTATCTTGTAGCTCTATCCATTTACCTGAAAATTATACAATTTCATTTTTTAATGGCTGAATAGTATTGTTATGCAAATATATCACATTCTCTTTTCCCACTCATCCATTGAAAGGCATCTTGGCTGTTTCCAGTTCCTGGATATTTTGAAAAAGGCATAAATGAATGTGGTTGTGCAAATGTTTCTATAGTAGGGTGCAGTATCCTTTGGGTCTATGGAATACTAAGCAAGCTTCCAGGCTTTACTCCTTTGAGAAGAGATCTTGAGGTAGATCCATTCCTAGCTTCTAAGGAACCCATACCAACTTCCACAGTGGCTGTACAAGTTTGCATTTCCACCATCAGTGGATGAGTGTTCTCCTTACTCCACACATAAGCTGTCATGTGTTTAATTGATCTTGTCCATTCTTACTGGTGTAAGATAAAAGCGCCCTTTGTTTAATGCACACTAAAAGAGTTTTTCTGTTTGCAAGGAAAATTAAAAAATTACAAGTATAAGTGATTTAGAGATTTATATTCAGAATCTAGATAGAAAAGCCTAAAAAGAATTCTATGATATTTTGTGCCTGTTTTCTAAAGATACAATATTATAATCCATAGATTAATTAAAGATCCTATCACCAACAAACTTCTTATGTTCTACTTCTAAATAATAAAAAACACTAAAAATTATTTAATCACTTTCTGTACACTATAAGACCGCAGTTCTTCCTTGATTCCAAAATATCAAAATCCCGAAGCAGTTCTCTGCTGCCAAGGACTTGATACTTGAAATAAAACATGCAACACTGACTACATGAATATTAATATTTGTGTTAAAATATTTTTGACTATCTAAATATGTGTTACGAACTATGTCTTCATACATTTTTTGCTCTATATTTCATTTCCTTAAATTTTTTTACTAATTAAATATGAAACTCTCATTTTATTTCATTTTCTAATGAAGATTGTAGTTTCACTGTCTCCTTGGCTGTAGATCTCAAAGTCAAAATGCTCATCTAGATCTCAACTTATCATTTCTAAATGTCTAAAGTCATATATATCCAACCTTCTTATACATACCAGGGGTATGCATGCATATGTTTATACACTTATGTACTATAATTTCCTTACTATAGATGGCAATGATGTAAAGTATAAAGCTAAAAGAGAACCATCTTAATTTTACAATTCATGTTTTCATTCCTTTCTATTTTTGAATACACATGGACATACATACTAAAAGTTAAAAATAAACTGTAATTCAGTTGATATTTGCATTTAATACTCTGAAAATTACCTAGTAAGGGCATTGGTATCTCATATGTTTTTATGAACATAAATTCCATGACTAGTTATGATGTATAGATATTTAATAGTTTACTCTAGCCATTCCTTTTAAAATATTTTAATTTATTCTTTAAAAATATCTTCCATAGATTTAATAGATTTTAAACATAACCACTTCCACCCCTGCCTTTGAACTCCCCTCAGATTCCTTCTATATTAATTTTCTCATGATGTGATAAAATACCATGAATCAAAGCAACATACAGAAAGACAAGTTTATTTTGGTTTATGGTTCCAGTAGAAGAGTCCATAAGGGCTAGAAAGGCATGGCAATGACATGTCAGAGCAGGAAGCTGGCTCATCTCATTTTATCTCACAGGAAACCCAGAGAGAGAACTAGAAGTGGAACAAGACTATAAGATCTCAAATTCATCTCTAAGTGATGTACATTATTCTAAGACTATATCCTAACATGTCCACAACCTGCCCAAGCAGTGTCTTAAGTGTTCACATACATGAGCATCTTTCATTCAAACCACTTCCGCTCCAGTACACACTCTTTTGTTTTTTTTAAACCTACTGTATCTAATTAGTGCTGTCCGTATGCCCTGGGGTATGCAGTCATCCTCTCAAGCATGGGACCTATCAATGGATATACCCCAAGACAAATGGACTTCTCCTCCAACAGCCATCAGTTTCCCATAGCTCCTTGAGTAAAGGTCGGGCTTCAGCAAGCCCCTCGGCCATCCATGCCAGAACTTAGACTGGCTTGACCTTGCTCAGGTCTTGTGCATGCTGCCTCAGCTGTCAGGAGTTCACACATGCAGAGGCTGGGTGATGCTCAGAATGCAAAGCTTGACTGCACTCCTCCCTAATTCTCTGGGTCTTTGATTCTCCTTTTCCTTCCACAATGATCCCTGAGTCTTGGGACAGGAAGTTGCAGTACACATGGTCTGTTTAGAGGCACACACTCTTTATTCTCAGCTATTTGACCAGTTATGATTCTCTGCATCAATCACTGCCCACTTCAAAAAAAAAAGTTTGGTGACCAAGATTGAGAACAGTGTACCTTAAAATTTCTTCTGCTCAAAAAAATTAGTACTTTTTCTTTTAAATTAGCATCGTGTAAACTTTCAGGAGATGGGCAGAGTGCATCCAGATTCTTCTTCACTGCTGATAGGGTCTTGATCTCCACAGCACTCAACAGCTTTCCAACCCAAGTTCCAAATTTTCTCACAGCACTGTTCACTTACATAAAAGCCACATAGTCAAATGTATCACAACAGTACCCCACCTCAGCTCCAAGTTCCTGTGTCTATTTCTGTTATTTTGCAGTGATAAAACATCCAAACCACAAGCAGCTTAGGTAAGGACTGTGGTTACTTAGGTGAGGACTGGTATATTTCCAGTGTGGTTGTACCCAATGTGACAGGGTAGGCATAGCACCTGTCAAAGAAGTCATGGTGACAAGAGCAGAAAGCTGACTGGTCACATTTCCATCACCCACAGAATGAAGAGAAATAGCGTGAGGACACTTTTAGTTGACATTATAAAAATAGTCTGGACACCTGAGCTTTATTTATATACTAATGTGAGTCAGCAACATTAGAACTCTTTCTGAATCAGTCTCTCAACTCATCCCTCCAAAAATGTGGCTCCTGGAAAAATTCATCACCAGGCATGCACCATTTATACTTATAGATTTTCAAACCAAATCACCTAACTAGTAATCCAGATACTATTCATTTAATAAATCTATAAGAATTTCATATTTGTATAGAATGCTAAAACTTATTGTTGCAACAATATTCATTTCCATTCTGACAATATTTCACAAAGATATAAACATGTCATAAAAATGTTTGCAACAGTTGAAAAATATAAATTATACTGACAACATCATAATCATTTCCAACTAACCCATTCCAAATTTATTTGTGCGACATAACACATGGGCTGCCTAAGCTGTGAATATTTCTTTTCAGCCTTCACTGAAAGAGTCTGGTTCTCAATTGTTTGTTGTTGTTTTCATATCTCAGTAATTTCTCCTTTTAATGTATCTGATGGCAATTTCTCCTTTCACCCTTAACATCTGAGCAGAGGAGGGAGGGTGTGTTGCCGTCAGAATGATGAAGTATCCATGTATTCATTATTTGAGACAGTGAGTGTTCACTACTCTTATTGTTCCAGAACCCCAACAGCTACAGAAGTCAAAAGATTATTATTCATGGCCCATTTTCTTTTTAATTGTTGTGTTCTAACATTGATTGCTCACTGCCTTCTCAGTACTATAAAATTAATAATCTGCAAGTTTTGATAACAAGGTAATATTAGCACAGAAAAATAAAAATACAATTTTTATTCTCATATTAATTTGGTATTATGGCTTAACAAATTAAGATTTGAAGCAATACTCATTCACTGTGCCAAAGCTGTCAGAGTTTAAATGGGGAGCCTAGTCGTGACCTTGCAAATCTACAATCTGTGCACTAATCAAGCTTTGTTCCTCTCTAAATATGGGAGGCCCCTCCCAAGGCAGCAGGTTTTAAAAGTTAGTTCCTTGAGGTTGTAGGTCTGAATTCTAGTTCTTCCTGATGGCTGTCATTCAGGGACCACTCTTATCATCTAGAACTCTTTCTCAGGCCCATGCCAAGTGTCCCTCACTCAAGGCCTCTCATAGAAGCAGCTTACACCAGAAGTCCAGCAGGACTGTCATTTAGGTTAGCTAAAATGCCATTTCTTTTAATATGTGGTAACCACAGTACTGGCTGCACATCACTTTTGCTAAATCCTATTAATAAGAAAGTCATGAATTCTACCTATGCCGAAAAGGAGATTGTGACTCAATGGTAATTATGATAAAATATATCTGTCACACACATAAATTATCCTAAAGCACTTGATTCTCAATTTGGGATTAGAATAGTACTATATTTCTTCCTTATATTTTTTATAAGTAAAACTGGTGTTTATTATGGAAGCACACTCTAGCTTCAAACTAATGTAACTAGTTTAGTTTCAGTGACACTGTTAAATTACAAAAGCATCTCACAAGAAAAAAAATGTCTTCCCAAGACTAATGAATGACTTCTGCCCAGGAGTCCTGATCACTCAATAATACTGATATTTGTCCCCAGTAGATTTAGTATAATTCAATATCTACAAAATATGTATCAAGTGACTCTACCTTCTGACAGCACATTCAATTGCTTTGGACTCTTTATTCCTAGTAAGTACAAGAGGACTACTTCAATTGTTTTTATGAAAGTATTAGTGAACTGTCTCAGATTAGTCTTGATGTTTATAATTTTGCAATTGCTTTAGATAAGATACAACAAAAAACAGAAATGTTATGTCATTTCATAAAGAAAGAATGTGCTCATAAGTATGTCAGTCCTGGAAAACTTTTTAATGGGAATTATTTCTTCAGAGTAAAATTACTTTAACAGCTTATGGATTGCCCAGAGTCCAGGGAAGACGCTACATCTGGCGTGGCATATCTGTGGGAGAAAAAAAATCTATGTACACTATGCTCTTATGTCTGTTAACTTTATTCCTCTGAGACAAAATTCTATCTTTACAGCTACATCTCCATCAGGCATTCAGGGCAAAAGAAAATCTAGACACACCAAGCTCTTTGTCCATCTACTATATTTCTCTGGGATGAAATCCTGTCTACATAGCTTCAGTTCCATTCTGACACAGTTTCTCTGTGTCCTCTCTTTTACTGCCCTCTCATAGTCCTGCTAACGACTAAGCTCTTATGCTTTCAGCCTCATTTTTACCCTCTGTTTCTTTGCCCTCCATCTCTGCTTGCTCTCTACTCTTGGCTCTGACGAACTCTATAAGAGTTCTGCCTTACCATTAACCAAACCTCTGTGTTTTTCTCTTCTCCCAAGTCATGTAGTTCTGTGTGCCTCTATAGAAAATCGCCTGTTCCTTCTGCCTCCTCAGGAATGTTGCTCCACCCTACCTTCCACCTTGATATGTAAAAATCTCTTTTGTTCTCAGTCAATTGCTCTGGAGAGCCACTAAGCCTCAAGGCAAGAGGATAGTCTAAACTTCATTAGCATAAGAAGCAAAGCTATGTGTCTCCAGCCAGCTTGTCTCCTAGGCTCAGCCATAGGGAGTTAGTTACCTAGAAGTTCAGCAGGTCTGAGGAGCTGAACTGTTTGCCAAATGGTCTGGGAATATTTGGGCACACAAGAATTTCATAGCAGAAGACAGCTGAAATATTAAAAGCTGGATAACACCAAATATTCATAATAAATGGCTTGCCTTTTGACAGATACTTGCCCAAAGTATAGCTTTAATACACAGCTGGACTCCTTATAACATATTCTTGTGGCTTGCCACAACAGCATACTCATGATATGTCATTTGAAAACTTGTTCAACAAAGCCAAAATACAAATGCCCTCTGCTTTACATTCTGACATTTTTTTTTTATGTGCCATGTCAATGGTTGTTTCAGATATATAGCAGGAAATTGGATTTATCTCATTCTGTGTGTTATGAATGGGGATATCCTTTTAAACCTTTTGAGTCCCATATAACATTTTCATTAACATAAATCTATATAATTAGAAAAGACAAATATGAAGTAAAGTTTAAAAATAGAAAAGAAATACTGTCTTCATATCTTTGAAAAAAGAAACATCTTTTCATAGATAGAAAAATAAGATACATACATACATATATACATACATACATACACATATACATATTTAAAATTTTGGTGGAGGGCAGCATCCTAAGCAGTAATGCCTGTATAAGAAAAAGCAAATGGGAATACCTGAGATTAAAACTGGTCTCTTTGGTTTTCAGGTGGACTGGCTTTGTGTGTTTCACAGTCTTGCTTTCAGGAAGGTATCATCTGTGGACTGTGATTAAGGAATCACTATGCATTTTAGGAAGGTTTCTCTTATACCAAGCAGAATTATTTTTAATTAAAGAAAAATCATGAACTATTCTTTCGCTCCTCATATTTCAATATCCATGTACAAACTGTAACATTTTCTTTTTCACTGTGCATTACTATTGATTTTAGTATAATTTAGTTTGCTTTTCTAAGTACTTACATTTATAGTTTAAAACAGAAATTCATAAATGAAAAGTACAAAAACAAATGTTCATTCCCTTAAGAGTACAATTAATATTTAACGTACATAAAAGATGATGTAATTGACCTAATGTAAACAGTATACAGAGACATTTACTTTGCCCTTCACACTTTGCAAGCATTAATATTTGTGTTGATATCTGATTTTTCTTTCTCAAACTAAAGACAAAACTCTGTGTGATACATTTATATTCTTTAGGTTTTTATGGACAAATATAATTTGTTAGAATAATTATTCGTAACTTATAACATTTAAATCATACAAATTCCCCTGATCCTTAGTTGCATCATGTAATAATAAGAATGGAGTGAAGCCAGTACTTTAATTTTGCCCAAACTAAATGCTCTAAAATCTCTTAATATTTTCATGTATTATTTTAAATGGCACAAAAGCCTTTTTTGTGACATTTAAAGAATTTAATGTAACATATTGATAAACATATACAATTAAATCATCTTCAAACTGTGAACTCACATGGGAATATAGTTTTCCCTAAATATGCTCACTTTTATGCATAAGTTATTTTAAAAATTATTTCATCAACCTAATATCTCAGTATATGTATCAAATATTTATAATATGTATAGAGATATAGACAATCAATCCGTTTCTGTTGTAATTCTAGGCACATTAATAATAACGCCTTTTCTTACTGCTTTGCTGGCTCATTGAGCTTCTTCTGGTACACTTTAAATGTGTTGTGAATTGTAAATGACCCTGTAAGACTTGCTCTACTTAAAATTCTAACTTCTTTCTTTTCTTTTTTGGTTAAAGCTATTATATTCTTCATGTTAATTGTTGTTTCATATGTTTCTTTCTCCTGTCACACTGTGAAATCAAGTCCTGTGTATTTCGTGACCTCCTACTAAGAGAGTGTTAATCAGTGCTTCTACATAACTAAATAGAATGGCAGAGGAGATTGTATAGGGTTTTTCCTTAAAAAATTGTCAAAAGTTATATGTTGTGCCCAGATCGTGACCCTCAGAGAGACTACCAAAGACGAGCATGCTGGAATGCAAAAGCAAGGTTTAATTCTGGATATACAAGCCTAGGCAGGGACTTCGTCCAATACATCCAACACAGTGGAGGCTGGAGGAAGCAGCCGCCTGTCTGCAAGCTCAGTTTTTAAAAAAAAAAAAAAAATCACAAAGTTACATCATTTAGGGGTGCTAGTACGGGTACAATTCTGATTGGCTCGCTTCTAGGGGCTTTCGAGAAATCATGGCTTAATCTTACTTCTAAGGGAGTGGTTGCCCACCACCATTTCTCATTGGCTGCCCTCAGGTGGGGGCATTTCTGTGGTCAGTTACCTGGAAACCAGGGAGAGGACATTCCATAGTCTGGCAGGCATTACCTCGTGACTATCTTACTTTTACACTTCCTGGTTTCTGGAATCTGAACTGACTGGTTTCAGTAACTAATGGCCTGTTCCCAAAAGGAGAAATCTTAGGCCTTAATTTTAGGGTGAAAGCATTTTGGTCTTATTTCTAAGATGGCTCATTTTGGTCTCACATTATATAAACATGGAACCAGTCAAATGGCTCAAATGGTAAATGTATTTGCCACCGAGCCTGATAACATGAATTCAGTCCCAGAACCTATGGTAGAAGGAGAAAACCCGCTCCCACAAGTCATCGTGAGACCTCCACATGATTATCATGGCTTACACACACACACACACACACACACACACACACACATACACACACTTACACACGCATACTTACACACAGAAACACACACCTCTCATATGTATGTCTACACACTAAAAAAATAAATACAAAAAGCTAAAAATTGCTAATATAAATACTACATATTATGGGCCCTTTAATTCCAGTCATTTTAGTTCAAAACTACTATATTTTTCCATTCAACGACTTACATTGACATCGTACTTTCTATACTTGAAGACGGATATTTTAGTTTTATGGAAATATAACACACAATGTCCAAAGATCCACATTTTATTTTTCAAAAAACATATAAATTCAATTAGCTTTCATGATATACAAGTTAGTGTAAAAACAACCTAGTTTTCCTTCCCAAGACTTTTTACTTTCCTACTTTATGTTATTATACAAACTTTTAATATTTTATGAAACTTTTAGTAATTTCTAAAACATACTTAGTATATTGGTAAACATGGACTAGATTAGTTGATTAAAGACTGGCTAATACTATTTTATTGACAAGTATCTATACTGTTATTGTAGATTCTATCCTGATGACTTCATAAAGTCTAAATTCCAATGACTCACCAGGTTAGACCCAGATGTATTTGAGTGTTATTTACCAGATTTATTTCAATTAATGCAATATGTTAAATTTGTTGCATAAAATAATTACTAAAAATGTCATGCTGAGCCATGAACCTTGGGACAGAAAAATCTCTAAATGTGGAAATAAAAGGAGTCAGTATCTTGCTTCACCATGAATCCTTAATGACAGAACATTTAGAAGCAGGTTACTAATTTTGATTATTCTGACTTAAATAAGGGATGGAAGGCAGGAGAGAAATGGAGAAAACAAGAAGAGAGAAAAGAGAAAACAAGAGAAAAAGGTAGAGTGACAGAGGAAGACTGGGGGAAACAAGGGAGAGACAGGAAAGGAAGAAAGAGGGACGGTACATGAAGGAAACAA
The DNA here is from genome assembly GCF_949786415.1 of Peromyscus eremicus. NCBI lineage: Eukaryota > Metazoa > Chordata > Mammalia > Rodentia > Cricetidae > Peromyscus > Peromyscus eremicus. The sequence goes on along the minus strand of NC_081418.1, from coordinate 8,055,391 downwards.
GGAAAGGAAGGAAGTGAGGAGGCGGAAGGAAGTTCATCTATTTTATCACATGAACTGGAAGGTTGTGTTATACTAAAATATATCTTTGCTTTAGAAGTGACAGAAAGATCCCATGATTTAGTATAGTTAGTTGTATAACCTTGAACTGTGCAGACACGGGCCAGGGCATTATTTTTGAAGAATAAAGTAAGAAAGGAGCAGGATTTTGAGACTGAAAAGCTTTAAGAATTGTACTTCCAATATCAAATGTAATAAAATTCACATAAATTAATAGGTAATTGTGTCTTCATTAGACATTAAGAGTTCTGCTTTCTTGTATTACATTTTGCTACAAAACCTTTAAAATTTGTCACAGAAATATATCTAGTACTGTAAGTACTCACTTGTTTTTAGCTTATTTAGAAACAGCACACCAACTTAGGTTGCAACAGTTCATGTGTATCAGAATTGTTTGTCATAATTATTGATGGGTAATTATAGAACAATCTGGTTATGGAGTAAAGAACCAGGACTAAGTTATTCATAATCTGAAACAACATTCTTGTGCCACAAGCAGTACACAGTGGGGAGTTAAAGTTGGAAGTGAAGAGTAACATAGGTTATGGTCTTATTACCATGTAAAGTAGTATTGGGATTGTATTTGTCTGGTTTACAGTAACCATGGTTACATTTCTGGAAGTAAATTGTTCTTAGTTTCATAGTTGAATTATTTACTTTGAAGTTTTTCTGAACATATTCTTTTGTAATTTAAAATATATATATATATATATGTATCTGGTTTAATTTGGGAGCATTTACTATTTGAATGAATATGACCAACTTTGAGAAAGTGTTCAATGATAATCTAATTACTGTAGATTATACTTAAGTCCCAATAACCTTATGTATTATAATCTATTTTTGAATCAGAATAATGTAATTTTGTTATTGAAGTCTAGTTTCAACTCTTAGTGTTGGACTGGGCTTCTGGGTATTTAATCCACTTTTTGTGTAACCTACTTCTGATAAGTGTTTACTTCTCGAATTATTACTAACAGTTTGCTAATTTTTAAATATAGGTAACGGGCTAGGAATTAGAATTGTTGGTGGTAAAGAAATCCCTGGACATAGTGGAGAAATTGGAGCCTATATTGCTAAGATTCTTCCTGGTGGAAGTGCAGAACACACGGGGAAACTTGTAGAAGGTAAGGATTAGAAACTCCGTGGTAAAACACAATGAATGTACTCATATTACATGTGTTTTATTTGTATGAAAATTAATGTGCAAATTTGTTTATATTTTGTATCACAAAATCTTGTAATTGATGGTGATGAAATTGTGGCATAGCAATGTTATAATATATTATGATGTAATAGGAAATGTACTCACAATAACATAATTTTACTTTCACTCACATTGCTCTTTTGGCAGTTTATTAGCTACTGGTATACTTTACTTAAAAACCCAATTAGTCAACATTTTTACTGATGGGTACTTTTTAAAACCTTTAATAATCTAGTTTAAAATTTTATTATCAAAAAGAAAAATCAGACTGAAAGCAGCTATGACAATGTAAAACAAAATTCAGTGGAAGCTAAGGTCAGGTCTCCAGCTACAGATGGCTCACAAACCAAATCCATCTGCCTCCTCTTCTTGTCAACAGTGTGTTTTGGAACATAGCCAGGATTGCTAACTTAGACAGGAACAGGCATGCTTTCCTGCTGCAATAGCAGGGACAGAGATTCCATGGTCAGTGACATCCACAATTCGCTTTACTTCAGAAATTTGCCAACATTTGTATGTGGTACTGTTTACTTTTAGATACTAGTCACCTCACTGTGGATATTTTAAAATAACATGTATTTCATCATCTTTACACAGTAAATTTATAGATGGGTTCTCAAAATACATTATGATGATAATTTTATTTTTCTATGAGATAGTGTAACCATTCTGAATACAAATTCTATAGCATATACATGCAATACTCATGAGCTATATATATATATTTATATAGCTATATATACATATAGCTCATGAGATTCAGTGATATTTTTTGTAGTGAGCATTTGTTTATCACAAAAATATTTGTAACCTCTCTACTTTATTCTAAATAAAGTATTTATTTGGAAAAAGTGTTTTAGTTTCACTTCTTGATTTAAATGGTGCCTGCTACTGCTTGACATCTTTAACTACTTTAAAATTGATTCACTGTCACTTTCAGTGAAATGTGTTGGAACCTACACACACGGGCCTTGCCTATTTTGATAAATTATTATTATAGAATTTACACACACTCTACACAAGATTTACTCATCAAGTGTGTGCTTGGGCCGTTGGTACAGCTCATTGAAGCAGCCTAAGGACAGCTCTTCCAGCTTCACATTCAGATCCACAACATGACTTTCAGTTGGTCGCGGCAGTTTAATGTGGAAAGAGCCAAATGCTATAAATTCACTCTCTCTTTTGGTTGATTATTTCTTTTTTTTATTATTTCTTTTGGAATGCCTTTATTTTACTCTCTCTCTCTCTCTCTCTCTCTCTCTCTCTCTCTCTCTCTCTCTCTCTCTGTGTATGTGTGTGTGTGTGTGTGTGTGTGTGTGTGCATTTCAGTATTTTGTTTGTCAATAGTCAATACCTATATGTCTAATTCATACATAGTATCTTGCACTTCAGCATTAACTTCTCAGAGAATACACTATACACCAGGTCTCAAAGACTTTCGGAGCAGTTGTGGCAGCTTTGATTTTTATTCTTTGTATGAAGTATTACTCAAATGCCAAACATATAGCACTAGAGGTTCTGTTATCATTTAATGTTAAAAAATTATTACGTCTTTGAAACCTATTTATTCAAGGCAATGAGGGTAATTTTCACAGTGTTTTAGATTTCTTTTCTAAGGAAAGAGTTTATGTGTGAATAAATGGGTCAATAGGTAGTAGATGACTTATTTCATTTACGTATATTTGTTCAGATAATTGAATTTCTTTGCTTAATGTGTTCAATATAAACTTAAGGACTGCTCATCTCTTCTAGATTTTGGCTCTCTGTATTTCTACATATCAAAGTATATACTGTAAGCCTTTATAGAATTGATATTGTCTTTCAGGTGTGATATGAGTGGCAACTTGTTCACAATATACATTTTAGGTCTAATGCTCTCCAGTGTTTGTCCACCTCTCCTGTGAAAGGCTTCTCAGGAACATCTGGGTACTATCATTTGGGATCTTTATATCTAGATCAATGATAATAAATCTTTTCATGTCACAATATCAATATCACCTTTATACAAATTTTATCCAGCTATTTTACTTGAGGAAGCTTAGTCAATAGCATCCCAACTTTAGAACGATAAATAATTCATAGCTTGTCTCTATAGTTCCTGTTTAAATTCCAAAATTTTCCATTTCCAGAATTCCCTCCATTTTGCTTTCATTGTAGTTTGTATTTCCATTTTCCGGTCTTGAGCAGTTTGTCTTGTCTTTTTTTTTTTTTTTTTAATTTGGTTTGGTTTTGTCTCTTTCAGCTGTTTGTTTATATTATCTTGGTTCTCTTTAGGGGATTTGTTCATTTCGTCTTTAAGAATTTCTATCATCTTCATATAGTTGGTTTTGAGGTCTTTTTCTTGGCTTCAGCTATCTTGGAATATTCAGGGCCTGGTGTGATAGGATAGCTGAACTGTGGTGGAGACATAATGCCCTGGCTGTTACTGATTGTGTTCTTACACTGGTGTCTAGGCATCTGGGTTTGGGATGAGCATAGGTCTAGGTGCTGATTTCTGATTTTTGTCTTTGTTGGGTGGGTGTTTTGTTCCTTAGTTTCTGTTTCCTCTCTGGGTTTTCAGAGAGAGAGTGATGGCTGTGTGCTGCCTGTTAAACTGGACTGCTCTGCTGGTGTGTTCACATGGAATGCCTGCTGGTATTGGAGGCTGTTTTTCTGCCAGACATGCCTGCTTGAGTTGGGGGCTAGACTACAGTGTTGAAGAGGAGGTTAGGAGGGGCAGATCTGTGGGATCCTCAGGAGATTTGGGCATGCAGAAGGAAGATGCAGCTGGAGATCTGTTGCAGAGATAGGGATGAGACTGAGAGACTGGCTCTGGAGTAACAGAGCCATCCTTTCAGTGCTGATTGAGTGACTTTATAAGCATATACCAAGCAAAAAGTAAAAGAATAAATGACAAGTAGCAGACAGATAGAAGAACATATCAAATTGGGCATTCAAATCATCCAGTAGAGAAAATTAGTGAAAGAAAATTGAGAGAACAAAAAAGGGTAAAATCATCAAATCTGGAGGCTTACAAACACCCAACAGAAACATTGTGAGGGAGCCACTTGAATTCAGCAAGCTGGAGAGTCCCGTGAGATCTCATGGAGAGTACCAGGCAGAGCAGAATGTTCCCTCCAAGTAAAATAACAAATAGCTGCAGATAAAGATTAAAACATCAAATGAGACGCTCACATCCAGCAGAAACCATCTAGGGAAGCTGAGCTGAGTTCCCGTTTGAGCTTTCTGTCCCTGGATGAGAATCCATAGCTGGACTTCCAGTTTCCCTTTCCCACAGCAGGCACTTTTGTATCACATGACAAACAGCAGGAACACCTGCTGGAAACACTTTAGCTTCTTGCTGTTTCAAGAACACAAGGATTTTACTCTTGAGTGTTTCTGTCCCAGTTGGGGTGGGGGAGCAACCCCTCCTCAGCTGAAGGGCATCAAAAGACACTTTTACAAGACATGTTGGAGTCTGAAAGCGGGGTGAGGCTCAGCCCTGCTTCAAGAGCCAGCTTCTCAGTGCGCTCAAACACCACATGGCAGGCAGTTTATCAATATAATATACATGACGAACAATACTAAACAGCCAAATATATTTTAATTTCTTCTCAAAAACTATCTGTACTATATTATTTTCTTAGGCTGATACACATGTACATAAACTTAATTATCAATTAAGCAAATTAGTACATACTTCACATTATATATAATTTATTTATTGGTGAAGAAATTTAAGATTTACTCAGCAAATTTCAAGGAAATAGTAGAGTAATGCCAACTACGCTCACTGTGAATGCTAGTTGCCCAAAATTATTTTTTTCTGTAACTGAAATATTCAATACATTGACCATCATCTCCCATTTCTTTCAGTCTCAGTCTCCTACTAATTCCATTCTCCTTCTGCTTTTAAGAATAATAAGAATATTAGAATCTTCCATTTAATGCGAAATATTGATTATGATATTTCTTACCAAAACTTCCTTTTTAATTATAGTTCTCCTCTTAACTCATTTATGTAGGACTTTAAAATAATATATCAAAAATGTTTGCAACAGTCTGTGCATTTAATCTACAAAATAATATTATGAAATAAAATTTATATTATCCTTTTGAGGATGCTCAGTGGAGATGATGACATTGCCACCTGTTCATAGCACCTATGTTTATTAGGAAACAATTTTCCTGGAATAAAGTGATGATATTCTGTGTTAAAATCCATTATCTGAGTAACAGAGTACATTTACATGGCATTAAAAAGAAATTGTTAAGAATATATGAATATGGGCTGGAGAGATGGCTCAGAGGTTAAGATTACTGCTTGCTCTTCCAAAGGTCCTGAGTTCAATTCCCAGCAACTACATGGTGGCTTACAACCATCTGTAATGAGATCTGGTGTCCTCTTCTGCGGGCATATGTGCAGACAGAACACTGTATACATAATAAATAAATCTTTAAAAAAAAAAGAATATATGAATATAAAAAAAGACATAACAACAGTTAGAGCCGTTAATGGTTCAACCTGGACACTTCAAGTGGAAGGGGTAACCATCTGGGTGTTTCATCACTTCTTTACCTTCCTTTGTCCATTCGGTTAACTATTCATCTCTGCATAATTCCCACACTCTTTTATTTGCTCTGTTTGTTTTAACTAGATGTCATTCTTCATATGTGATAGTTTTAATATGCTAATATCATTTAATTAGTCATTAGAAACATCCATCCTAGGCATATTAACAGAATCAACTAAGAAGTTCAATTATGAATTTTTTTTTTTTTTTTTTTTTTGGATTTTTGAGACAGGGTTTCTCTGTGTAGCTTTGGAGCCTTTGCTGAATCTCGCTCTATAGACCAGGCTGGCCTCAAACTCACAGAGATCCACCTGCCTCTGCCTCCTGAGTGCTGAGATTAAAGGTGTGCGCCACCACTGCCCGGCCCGAAATTTTTTTATATCTGAACTGAAATCTACTTAAAATGAGATAGTGACATTATGCAAATTACATATTTCCTGAGGTACATCAGATTATGCTAACATGCCCATTATCTTCTGCTGATCATTTAGTCACTTTCTGATTTATCTTACTCTAGTAATACACAGTGTTCTAAGACACTAGATTATAGTAATAAATTGGCTTTGGCATGTATATCAGTCTCCAAGAAATACTGGACCATAATAGTGGATTGTTTAAGTAATCATTGTGAACCAAAAGAAAAATTCTATCAGACAATCTCAAGGCTGGGACACAAATCATACCAAATTTTATCCCCTTATCTTCTCTGGTTGTGAAAGCATGGATTTGCAATATTCATACTGAAGTACAAAAAAAAAAATATGTTACTTTCTTTCTACAAATCAATTGTAATCAGTTCCAATTGTCTCTTCAACTGCTGGTAGGAAATTTCATTGCTTTTATTAATTAGTGTTTTTCTATGTTTTTATATTTTTATTTAAAAAAATTTCTTTCCTTTTACATACCAAACCCTGTTCCACTTCCCTCCCCTTCTCCCGTTCTGCCCCCACCTACCCCCATCCTACCCTCATCACCTCCTCATAGAGGGTAAGGCCTCCCTTGGGTAGTGAACACAGGCTGACATACCAAGTTGGGGCCAGACCTAGCTTCTCCTCCTTGCATCAAGGCTAAGTAAAGCATCACAACCATAATTGGTGTTTTTTGTCATATATTCAGTAAAAAAAAAAAAAAATCCAGTTAGAGATTGTACATTCTAGAACATTGAGAATAATCCACAGTACTGAGAATGCCCTGTCAAAGCCAAAGCACGTCTTCCAGGATAGGTGACTTCCTTACTGTGCCCTTGTGTTGACAAGATTTCTGGATACAATGGAAGCCATAGAACTTAAGGACATCTTGTAGCAATTTTTCTTTGAGGTAGTGCCATCTTCCACGGACCACACAAGCAAACAGAATGATAGTTCCTAATGCTTTTGAAAAGCTCAACCACAATATCTTTGCTAAAACTGATTCCCTACTTTAAGTTCATGAATCTTTCCTGTGTGGTTTACTTTCCATCAGATAATAGGATTGTATCCTATCAGCATTGTATAATAACAGCATGCTTAGACAAGGGTGATACTTGCTTCTCTCTAGCAGAGGGACAAAAAAGAGATGAGGAACTCCATCAACCTTGCTCCTTTCATTGCTGACCCTAAAATCATATAGCACATATCAGGTTCCTGTTTATTCACTAATATCTTCAGTTTTTAAATGTCTGCAACTTTAATTAATATTGTATAAGTAATAATCTCTAAATTATCTTGCTTTATTATAATTAAAATGACATCATAAATAATTTGTATATTTTGTGCCAAGTTTATAGATTTGATTATCTGTTGTATTCAGTAGAGCTAAATGTAGTATTAGTAAGCATAAACTGAAAGTATTTTCCTACTTACTAATACTAGCATTGACCTAGAAGATTGTTGAAGGTTATATTTGTATACAGCCAGTAACTGTATCATTTTATGCAAATAATTTAAGCTCTTCTGTGTCTTTTTTCATAATAGATTAAACTAGAACATCTGTCTGAAGGGATTTACTCATTTTCTAACACTAGTCTAAAACCTTATGCCAGTTTCTAATTGATAATATATTCCATTTACCTAATACTTCAGTAAGATTTTTAAATTAATTTTAAGGTACCATACTACTGGATTTCATTACGGCACTTGCACACATATGTGTCATTATGCTCTGTTCTAATCCACCCCTCTACCACAATTCCCTCCCCAGTGACCTATGTGCCTTTCTTACTGGTCCCTTCCTTCCCCAAACTGTCTTCCCTTCTGTTTCATGTCATATTACCCTGTCCTTTCCATTATTCCTTTCTTAAGATGTCTCACTCCCCTGATGGCCCCGGTGATTTACTGATTTTATAAGTTTGAACAGTAAATTATCACTGTTGCGCATTTGGAAAAAGTTAAGACTTTGTCTTGGTTTTTATGCCGGTAGCGGGTGTACTAGGCACTGTCTGTGGATATCATTGTAGTGTCATCTGTGAAGTCTCTATTTGACAGATCACTTAAAATATATCTTGATATAACTTAAATACATGAAAATATTAATGTTTGCTTTTAATTCTAAGTAGTAAACATGATTTGCAGACATAGTATTTTTTTGGAAATTTTCTACAATCTAGTAAAAGATGTACTTTAAGATTGAAAATACATCTGAATCATTAAATGCTAAAATAATACTCTATGGAATACCTGCAAATGTAAGTTTTTCCAAAAGGTTTTGTGCATATTAGTTAGTTAACATAAATTGGCTTGTAGAGTTTCACAGTTGACAAATGTATCATGTATCTTTGAGTGTGGTAGTACAGTACTTTCTGCTTCAATTTTTTCTCAAGTTGGATATCTGTGTTTGGGAGTTTTTGGACTTCCAAATGTATTTAAAATTCTATCTCTTCTGTGAACAGTGCCTTTGATATTTAATAGAAGTTGCTTTGAGTCTGCAGGAGAATTTGGAAACATCAACATTTTTTAACATCATTGATCCTTGAAGACTGTGGCTATATAATTATATTTCCAATTCTTTGTGTCCTTATCAATGGCTTTCATAACTGCTTTATACTTTTTATTCTAAAGATCTTTCACATAATTAAATAAATTTATTTCTGGCTACTTTATTCTTTAAATTTTGTAACATTATAAAAGAGTTTGCTTTCCTGATTTCTATTTCAGTTAATACACTGTCATTATAGCAATGCTACTGAGTGTTGTATGTTGACCCTGTATCTTGCAACTTTACTACATTTATCGGTCTTAAATCACTATTTGGTAATGTATTTGTGCTTCTGTAGTTGTAAGCAGTGTGCAAGCAGTGAGAGTTTGACTGCTACCCCCGAGTCCCAGTGCCTTTCCTGTCTTTCTCTTGCATGACTGCCTGAACTGGCATTTAAAGACCTACGCTGAGTAAAGATGCTGGACGTGCGCATCCTTGTTCTATTCCAGATCATAAAGAGAATTGTTCAGTCTTTCCCAGTCATTATAATACTAACCATTGGCTTATTGTAAATATATTAAATCGTGATGGCATATTTTTCTTCTATACCAAGGTTATTCTTAATTTTATGAAGTCTATTAAAATAGTATAAAATGTTCTTTATGTATCTACTGGGATGATTCTATGGTTATTATCCTTCATTTTGTTTGTGTGATAAGTCAAATACATTGGTTTGAAATCACATGATATTTAACTCATAGTTCTACATATATTTTATAAAATGAATACAAGTTGTATTCCATTCTTTTTCAGGAAGTGAGGGACATTGGAATGGGAAGTATTAAATAACTATGCTGAAAGTAGTGACCTTTTCATTGTATAGCAGCATGGGTACCATACCAAGACAAAGGACGTGCAGAATATTTTTAACTTTTGCCACAGCACTGACTAACATGAAAAAAGATGAGTGAAAAAGAAGTATAGATGTCTATCCTGGGACAAAGCAGAGCTCAGAGTTAGAAGCACCACATACATGTAGTGGCAAGAATACGGGCAGCCATGTTACTGACAATAGAAAATGTGTTTTCCTTCATTATAACGAGAAACATTCTTTATTTCACTAGATAATTAAGTTTTGTCAGTGTTCCCTTTGTTCCAAAATGTGAAAACCTGAACAGGTCAACATGATAGAAAAAACAGACCTCTGACTATTTCCATGGAATATGATTCTGTAGAAATGTAAGGGGTAATAATATCTGAATTATTATGGCACTAATTTTTCAATTCAGAATAAATGTAGGTTTTTCTCCTAGCTCTAAAGATGTTTTGCTTTCTGCTTTCCCTGTGCTGAGTTATTCTTAGAGTCAACGTCTTTTATATAATGCTCTTATTTTCTGTGTACAACAGCTGGGATTGTTGAAATAAACCTAAGACCCATCTGAAGATAAAGTTTTCTTGGAGTAAGTTATAGAAAAGTCTTTCTCTGTGTTACTGTGAGCCTTTTGATGGACTTTTTCTGTTACTCCACTCTAGTATAAAGGCATTTCCTTCACTTAATTGCAACTGGTATCATGCCTCCCAATGTATATTATGCCATTAAAATTAATGACACAACCGTACAATATTTACAATTTCCCATTGAGCCAGTGCTGAAGTAAGCAATAGGGAATTACAGAGTGTGAAACATATTAAAGATGTAATTGATCAGTAATTACCATTTTTCATTTACTATATAATGGCATACAGACATTTTCTCTAGGGTAAAGCTGATAACATTCAAAAATATTTGGGTACCTTATTGGATGATTTTCAGCTACGTATATCCATCTCATATAGCTGTATTTTATGGCCATGTGAATCATGTCAAATATGCGCTCTTCAGTTATTTTGACAACTCACAAAATGAACCAAAAACACTGGATATAAAATGTTTAAATATTAAGTATATTACTATTTCCTTTTTGCATAAAATTATCTTTTCAGAAAGATTGCATAAGTGAAATGCCTTGCTCAGGCAAGAAGAGTACATAATTTATTAGATTCAGTGAAAAATGAAAAAGGCGATTTTCAAGATGACAGCAGAGCATGGGGCCTTTCTGAATACAGAGCCTGTACTATTGCACAAAGCTGACCTTCCTACAGCATTCTTGCTGTTCTCTTCAGAAACATCTGCCACGTAGTGAAGTGGAAGACATAAAGCACAGTCTGACTTATCTGGGCAAAAATCAAGAGCAGAGCGTCATCAGGAAATCCTAGGACTTTTTACCACTCCATTCCATAAAGGAATAGGGAAGTCAATATCTAAAGCTAATGGTTGCAATTACTTGTTTGTTTATTCAATATGGTTTTCTTTATAGAAGTGTGAACAGAATGCATGTGTTTGGTAAGAACTGATCGGTTTTTTTAAAACGAAGTTTGCATGTTGTCTTAAACATATATTATACATTCAGGTAAGTTCATATCCGAATACATGATGTTTTGGAGAACATTGAGCTGATGTTCTCTGAAATGGTGTGCTGATTTGTCTTTTAAAAGCACAGGAAGTCTTTTGTGCCCTGTGAACTAAGACTGAAGATAGATAGCACACATGTTTGATTTTATACTCAAATTTGTCTTTTCAGGGATGCAAGTGTTGGAATGGAATGGGATCCCCTTAACTTCTAAAACATATGAAGAAGTACAGAGCATCATTAACCAGCAAAGTGGGGAAGCAGAAATATGTGTAAGACTGTGAGTTTTTCCCCATCTTTCTGTTTCCATTTTTTGGCTCTTCATGTCTCCTTTGATTTAAAATTGTTAAGGTGGAACCTTTGCCAGTCAGCAAGAGTTTCAGCATGAGAAAACAAAGTGAATACAAGGTTGCTGGCCTTCTTGTGCTCTGCATCAAAGGCTAGGGTGTAGCCGAGACTCCGGCAACTGCTTCTTTTGTGTCACGGCCTCCCTCGTGCTTTTAAAATACGCTCCGCTTGAAAGAAGGCCAGAACCCAATGTGCGTCATATTTTGAAGTGACTTGCATTTAATCCATAAAGATTTCACCTTAAATGATCATTTTTATCAGCTTTGACTTTTAACAACATGGCTAATATGTACTGGGTTAGCAGGGTGAGCATGCCTGGGAGCCGCCTTACATCATAACCCACTTCTCATTGACCTCCTGAGAAGAAAATCCAGGCAGATGGCAAAAGGTACCTTTGCTTTCAGCCTTCCTCAATGTCTTTCTTAATAATCTGTCTTAATTTTTAGGGACCTCAATATGTTGTCAGATTCTGAAAATCCCCAGCACCTGGAACTTCATGAGCCACCAAAAGCTGGTAGGTGACAGCAGTCTGACTTCACCCATGGGTGAAGAGGAAGACACAGGGGTAGCCTGTTAGACATAGTACAGAGAGAATCCCATGGGTGAAGAGGAAAACACAGGGGTAGCCTGTTAGACATAGTACAGAGAGAATCCCATGGGTGAAGAGGAAAACACAGGGGTAGCCTGTTTGACATAGTACAGAGAGAATCCCATGGGTGAAGAGGAAAACACAGGGGTAGCCTGTTAGACATAGTACAGAGAGAATCCCATGGGTGAAGAGGAAAACACAGGGGTAGCCTGTTAGACATAGTACAGAGAGAATCCCATGGGTGAAGAGGAAAACACAGGGGTAGCCTGTTAGACATAGTACAGAGAGAATCCCATGAGTGAAGAGGAAAACACAGGGGTAGCCTGTTAGACATAGTACAGAGAGAATCCCATGGGTGAAAAGGAAAACACAGGGGTAGCCTGTTAGACATAGTACAGAGAGAATTATAGATTTCTATATAGATGTGTGTGATTCTGAATGATATGAAAAGTGTTTTAGTTACATTATTAGCATCTTGGGAAACATATTGCATCTTTAACTGTTTGAGTAGGCAAGAAAACGGTATTAAATATGTACTATATGAGTTCATGTTTTAAATTTGTTAAATGTGAATTCATCCTGTAAAGGAAATCCATGGAGCAATTTCTTTTTAATAATAATAATAATGCAGTTTTCAGTTACTACTTTTTTTTTCAGCACAACTTGGCCTTTGTTATTGTCATTACAGTGATATTAGGAAGTCTAGGTTATTGAAATAAATAGACCAGGTCCAACAGAGAATGGAGTGTGTGTATGTGTGACACACACACACATATTCTGTGAAATTTCTTCCATAAAGAACAAAATATGGAACATTTAGAAGAGAGAAAATATGTATCCATACAAATTCTTGGGGGATAAAATAGGGTATTTTGTCATTCCCAGAGTTCACTCAATAAAATATTCAAAGTATTTTTTCTGAAAACGTAATAGAACTTCAAATTCTCATTGTAATTCATCATTATAACACTCCTATCTGGGCCTTCTAGATTTCCCTAAAAATAGATACATAAATTTTTCCATAGAGAACATTTGATTTTAAAATTTTAACTTAATATTTAAATAATGTGGTGTCATTACCTAGAACTCCAGCAAGTGTGCTGTCACAATATGGCCGACATATGGACCCAAGACATAAAGCCTTTTGTTTTGTTCTAGTGGATAAGGCAAAATCCCCAGGGGTTGATCCCAAGCAGTTGGCGGCCGAGCTGCAGAAGGTCTCACTCCAGCAGTCACCGCTGGTCATGTCGTCAGTCGTGGAGAAAGGATCTCATGCTCACTCAGGTCCCACATCAGCAGGATCCAGTTCTGTTCCCAGCCCTGGGCAGCCAGGATCACCCTCTGTGAGCAAAAAGAAGCATGGCAGCAGCAAGGTGAGACGTGCCCCGTGTCACGGCAAGTGGCCACTTCCGGCTCTTTAATCTTGTGATGTGTCATATCCTAAGGATCTACTGAAACAGATATTTCCCTTTTCTGATTGGGCCAGATAGAAAATCACATCTTAAGACACTTCCGTTTTTAGAAAGACAACTTTGAACAATGTGGTACTTCATGATTTTGATGTGCAGCAGGTGGTCATTGTTCCACAAATCTTAGTTTCCTTCCATATAGAACATTAGCTTTATGACCTTTTGAAAACAAAAGATACATATTCTGCTAGATTTTTCTCAGTAAAAGTACAAGGAGATTGAAATAACTTAAGTCAAAAAGGAGGAAAAACAGCAGCAGCACAGGACCACCCTTCTGAATGTCATTCCGTTCTAACTCATGGGTTGCTCTGCATGTGCACGTCTTTACGGGAAACACTTCCAGTTCTCATTTCTGAAAGTTGCTGGGACCATGCACTAGTGCTTCAACCTAGAAAAGCAGGCGACAATTCAGTGTCACTTTTCTGACATGTCACTCTCCTATTTAAGAGGCATTCCTGCTACCTGAATGTCCACTGTGCCATCTCTCCTAGGGTCCTATGCTATTCATTCTAAAAAAACCTAGAAAGGACATTGGTTTCCTTTCTTAGAAATTATGGATGGCATGATGCTGTTGTGTCTGTCCTGATGTCCTTGTAATCAGTGTTGCATTTATGAACCTTCCACTCCAGCTTATGCTCCACAGCCACTGTCCACAACCATCCAGTTTCAGGCGTCATGCTCTACCAGAGTACAAAGATGGAAAAATCCCTTCCTTGTCATTGCAAGGAAACCAGTAGTTCTGAATCGTGTTCCCAGTTCACCAGATTTGGCACAGCACCATATGGGAATGTGTTAGAATTGCATTTTTTACACAGACTTGACTATTTCAAAAACTGTGCGAATTGAGCTCAGGAACCTAGGTTTTGTAATGTCTCCAGCTGTGCCCGGTGCTCCTTAAAGTTTGAGAACCGCTGGTGTAATTACAGATGAAAAGATGCTCAGCCAACTTTAGTGCGTATAAGTAGAGTGAGGACACCTAGGAGAGTGGTGGTTATGAACCAATTTAGGTAAAAGGAAGAAAGGAGTCAGCATTCCCAGAGAGAACACAGAGCGAAAAGAGTTTCAGACAGAAAATTACATGTCTGGAGGATAGCTGTTCCCAGGCACTTTAGGGGTGGATATCCTGTAGAAGCAGATGGTTGCATATTGAAAGGCATGAAGGGCTGTGCTGAGCCTTTCCTCTACAGTCCGTAGGAAATGCAGAGCTGGCGATGGGCAGAAGGTGAGATACTAACAAGACATGTCCCCTATGAAGTCTTCGTGTGTTAGTCTTTCTGACGTTAGAAATCTTTCTGTGTTCTTTTCCCTCCTTCCATCCTTTCTTGCTTCCTTCTTCTGCCCTCCCTTCCTCCCTCTCCTCCTCCTTTACTCCCAGCCTCCCAGCCTGCCTGCTTGCCTACTGTCTTCTTCCTTCTTCCTTCCACAGCTTCTTTCTGTGTCTCTTAAGACATTTATAAATGTATAAATAAAAACATTGACTGTGGTGGTCAGGCTCTTCGTTTATTTCCTATGCTGGCTGCAGGCACCATAAAACATAACTATTTTTGTTATAGTTAAGTGACTTGCACAGAACAGCAACAAACAATCAAAATGTTAGTGATCACCTGTGAACCTGTTCTTGTTGTGGGTATGAATTTACAAATTCACCTTACTATAATATGTTAGCTTTGGGGACCATGGTTTAGAAGTTGGAAACTCTTGATGCAGGACAGCATTAGGAAAGTGGTATTGGCAGCTGGTATGACATGTAACCATTCTTTAATTTGCAAATAATTTGGGTCTGTGTAGCTTTGTGATATTTGGCTGAAATAGTTCTAGCGTTCCATTGTCCAAAGAATAACTGCTAATCACATGGAGCTGGTCTCAGTTGACATCTGTGTGAATTGCAGGCCAAATTCCAGTGACTTTGTGTGAAAAAAAGACTGAAATATCTCAACACAATGTTTATTTTGCTAACATGGTGAAGTGACAATATTTAGGATGAATATAAATATTTTTATAATATTTC
Source organism: Peromyscus eremicus (assembly GCF_949786415.1). Taxonomy (NCBI): domain Eukaryota; kingdom Metazoa; phylum Chordata; class Mammalia; order Rodentia; family Cricetidae; genus Peromyscus; species Peromyscus eremicus. Next base: position 8,039,818 of record NC_081418.1, on the reverse strand, counting down.
TTGTTTGATTTTAGTGTGATTATTAGGAATTTTTAATTACTTCTGTGACTCATAAATCTACTACTCCATTGGTTAGTTCTAGTACAGAGATTGCTTAACTCTTAGCAATGACAGTAATCAAATCTGCTTATTTTAGACATATATGTAGTGTGTGTGTGTGTGTGTGTGTGTGTGTGTGTGTGTGTTTAAGTGAAAATATGAAGGTTTACCTTAGAGACAGGATCTATTACCTATTAGTCTTTTGTTTCTTTCTTTGACTTATTTTTAGCAGGTACCATTTGCTAAATAATATATTTGTAAATAGCTGACATTTTGAATTATCATTTGTTTCCTGTCTCCTACATGCTAAAAGCATAGAGTTTTCTGAAGCTTTCATACCCTAATGCCAGGCAACAGCAAAGCTAGACATGCCATATGTTCTTAAGATAATATACAGAATTAGGGTTTTAAATATTTTTATTTCTGTAAACATAAAACTAACTAAATTAAATATAAAATTCCAAATGAATTGCACAAGATAATATACTAAATCTAAATTAAATTATAATTAATATCAGTATATATTTAGATGTTTACATCTATTAAACATTTTTATTAGATGATTTTGATTAAAATATTTATGTGCATCTGTAGAGTATTTTGTGAGTTGTTTCCTTATTTTCTTACAATATATTTTGATTGTTTTATTTATTTATTTATGTTGTGCAGGTAGTAGTAGGCATATGCATGCCATAGCGCATGTGTGGAAGTCAGAGTTTTTTGTTCAGACTTGGAGTCCCTGCTTGTCAGGCTGGGCTGCAAGCCCTTTCACACACGGAACCATCACACTGGCACTTTTGCAAACTTTTTCTTCTAGTATATCCTGGGATGATCTTCTCAGAGTAATGAGCATATGCATCACATGTGATTATTACTGTTTATTCATATTGGACATATTCAACATCCATTCTTCTAAATGTTTTAGGTAAATACTCCACTATTGCTAATCAGTAGAACTCTGGATCTGATTCTCATCTCACTCCCTCCTTCTCTTCCCTCTACCTTCTCTCTGATAAATTACCACTCCAGTCTCTAATTCAGGAAAAATTGAGTTTAGATCCCACATGTGAGTAAGTCATGTAGTACTTGTCTTTCTGCACTTGGATTATTTTTTTTTACTTAATAGATCCTACAAACAATAGGATTTTACATTTTTTGATATCTCAATAGTATGCCATCAGGTATACATCACATTTTCTTTTTTATATTATATTTTTATTTATTAATTAAATTTTTTCATTTATTTTACATCTGATCTCAGTTCCCTATTCCTCTCTTCACACACACCCCACCACCACCTCCCCTCTACCCCCCCCCCACACACACACACACATCCTTTCTCCTCTGTCTCCATTCAGAAAGGGTAAGGCCTCCAATGGGTGTCAACAAGCATCAAGTTGAGGCAGGACCAAGCTCCTCCCCCAGGAGAAACCTGGTGCCAGGGAAACTCCCAGGAATCCACAAGGATGACCCACCCTAGACTCCTAACAATAGTGGAGAGGATGCCTTAACTGGTCATCTCCTGTAATCAGATTGGTGACTACCCTGATTGTCATCAGAGAGCTTTTACCCAGTAACTAATGGAAGTAGATGCAGAGATCCACAGCCAAGCACTGGGCCAGGGCCGGGAGTCCTCCTCAAGAAATGGGGGAGGGATTATATGACAGCTAGGGAGTCACATTTTCTTTATCCTTATTCATCAGTTGATGAACTGATGCTTCTGTTACTTGGCCAGTGTTAATACTGCTGAAATAGATGTGGACAGGCAAAGGCCTCTTCAAATACAGGTTCCATTTCCTTAGATGTGTGGCCAGGAATTGATTTCTGGAGCCTATTCTTGTTTTAGGATATATCGTGCTGTTTTTTAAATGGCTGTGCTAATTTACACTCCCACCAACCGTGCTCAATGGCTCTTTTTCACCTCGGCCTTCCCAGTACTTTTCATCATAGTCTTTTTAATATAACCATTCCTTTGAGAGTGTATGTAGGGTTGATCTCCATGGTTGGTCTGATTTGCACTTCCTGGACAGGGGGATGGAATATGCTGGGAATTTTTTTTTTAATAGACCTGACCAGTTGATATAACTTCTTTTTTGACAGATACCTATTTCGGACTATGGTCCATTTTTTATAATTATTTGTTTTGTAGTATTAAATTTTTGAAGTTCCTTATATACTGAGGAAATTAATTGTTTGTTGGATATATTTTACTGATGTTCTCTGTTCAGAGGGGTGTGTTTGTTTCTCTTCTTAGCTAGGCAGAAGATGTAAGTCCTATTTAATTGCATTTGCCAATTGTAGCTTTCACTGTCTGTTAACTTGGGGTCACAAAAAAAGTCTTTCCCCAGGCCACTGTTGAGCGTTCCTCCCACATTTAAGTGATTATGTGTAAATAATTGCTGGAACATTAACAATATTTTGGATGGTTGCTTTTGAATAATGTATATCATCTATGAATTATACTTATTTTAAAAAAATTTAAAATTATATAATGATACACAGAATTGTTTTATATATTTTAAAACCATTTAATAGTTATTCTTGAAAGGATATACTTTATTAGAACATTAGTTAATAATTTTTACATGATGCTTATATAAAATACAACAGAATTTCAACCTCCTTGATTTAACAATAAAAACCCACAAGCAAATATATAAACTATTTTAATTTATTATTTTGCTTTATCTACTTAAGTGTACAGTTTTGTCTTGAAAGGTTTTAGCACTGAAATTCTAACCTGTCTTTGTTTTTATCTTTAAAATATGGTCTTCTAAATCTTGGTGTAAATAATTTAACTGAAGTACATGTTAGTTTTATATGTTCTTATGCAATAGGAATTTGCTGTCATGATACCCTCAAAACTCTAGTAGGACTTGGTAAAAAGAAGTCTCACACATTTGAAATTTAGTTAGTTATTTGAAGAACATGTATTTGGACCTATTGTGGGGGGAAGTAAAAAAAATAAGTAAATGAACTTGTGAAATAGAATGCAATATTTAATATATGACAGAATAAAATATAATTATGGGTCGCCGGGCGGTGGTGGCGCACGCCTTTAATCCCAGCACTCGGGAGGCAGAGCCAGGCGGATCTCTGTGAGTTTGAGGCCAGCCTGGGCTACCAAGTGAGTTCCAGGAAAGGCGCAAAGCTACACAGAGAAACCCTGTCTCGAAAAAGAAAAAAAAATATATATATATATATATATATATATATATATATATATATATATATATATATATATATATAATTATGGGGAAAGAGATGATAAAATTCAAAACCAGCTGTGCTAAGTTTTCCATGCCAATAATAGGCCTATTCATGAAATAATTAGTGCTAAACAATTTAAGAATTATCTGTATCCTAAGTCCTAGTCATTTTTTTAAAACCTTCATGTGAAATTAAAACACTGTTTTTATTCTCTTCTTAGTAACATGTCTCTGGACCTGTGCACCTGAAGAGCAACGCACAGCTTCTCAGACTCATTACACAGTAATACCCCATTACCTGCTCCATAGCACCAACCCACTGGTTTCCTTGAAGTAGTTGTTTTCATATAACAGTTAATAAACTAGCTTCAAAACACATTACTCATTTAAAAGGACTACAGGGGTCTGTAAACTCAAACTACTGTAATTTTCACAATATCCAATACGAATATGCCATTTATCCTCCGAAATTTAAAAGTTCCTGTTGTCTTCATAGCAGAACCAGGAGAGCGTAAATAAGACAAGTTTATTTTCCTCCTGAATCTGGTCCATTTTTTAATGAATCAAGGATACTTGAGAAAGTCCAAGCTGTTTTTTCAATGTATAATCACGTCTAGGCATTTGCATGGAAACCTTTTCACTGTTTAGTTTTCTTGTTTTATTAATTTAAAATAGAATACATACTAAATAAGTCTGATTATTTAGTAGCAAACATTAATTGTTTGAAGGCCAGCAGAGTTTCAATGTTAATAGAGGGCAGAGGCTTTGAGTGAGCTGAGCTACTACAAGATATGGAGTTGAGTGCCTATAACCCCTTGACCCCACCAGTGGTTCCATTAAGTTTATTCTTTGGTTGACATAGAGTTACTTTTTTTTTTTAGTATGCTCATTATGAGATAAAATTATATTTAAAAAGTAGCTAAACAAATATATGAAGATACTATAATGGATATTTTAGTTTTTCCATTCAATTACTAAAAGAAAACCAGTTTCCCATGCAAATAAGTAGATAGGCTTTAATGTGTAAGGTGATTTTCATTCTACCTTGATGCCATACTACCTAATGTTCTATCGTAGACTTGGGGGCAGAGATATCTCTATTTATATAGAGAAATATAAAGGAGCTGGGTAGTGGTGGCGCACGCCTTTAATCCCAGCACTCGGGAGGCAGAGGCAGGCGGATCTTTGTGAGTTCGAGGCCAGCCTGGTCTACAGAGTGAGATCCAGGAAAGGCGCCAAAGCTACACAGAGAAACCCTGTCTTGAAAAACCAAACAAAAAAAGAAAAAAAGGAAAAAAAAAGAAATATAAAGGAAATGTAACAAGTTCGTAAACAACAATTTATTCAGTAGCATGAATTAGTTTACAAGATCACTTCTTTTAATTAATTAATTTATTTACTTTATTATTTATATATTTATTTATTTTGAGAAAGAGTTTCCCTGTGTAACATTGGCTGGCTGGGAACTTCACTATCTAGACCTGGTTGGCTTTGAATTCACAGTGGTCCACCAACCTCTGCCTCCTGACTGCCGGGATTAAAGGTGTGTAAGGTGTATGCCACTGCATCTGACCCATAGATTACTTTCTGAACTGCTTTGACAGCTCCATTTGCCTAAGGACTTATGAGGGAAATAAAAACTTATCTGAATTTTAACTCAAGATGACCTGTTCATAGGAAAATGTTTCTTGGGTGCTTCACTGTGCAGTGAGCTAGAAGAAGAGGAGCATGAGACATGACTTTGACTGCAGCTTCTACGCTTCTAGGCAGTCTTACGTAAACACTGTTTCATTACTAAATAGCTTTTTAAAATCTCTAAATACTTAGTCAAAATGCTTTGAACAAAAAGTATTATTTTGTAAGTAATTGAGAATACTGATGATATAAAATCATGGCTTCAATACAGGTTTTACAAAATGAAAAATAGATTTATGTATCCATAAACTTAAATAAATATGAGAATTATAAGTAGATGCTATAATTTGGAAGCAACCAAATGGATAAAATGTATTTTGTAGGCAGTGTGCTATAACCAACTGAAGTTAATTTCAAAAGACAGTTAAGATGAAAACACCTATGAATACTTTATTTATTAATGTAATATGTGGTCTTTATTATTACAGCCGACTGATGCAGCAAAGGTTGCCTCTCATCCAATTACAGGAGAAATTCAGGTATGAAAAACTTTTAATATCATCATTCTATCATCTTTTCTGTTTTTATCCTTTATCAATTTGAATTTCTAAGTCTGTTTGGATCTTTCATTTTCTATAACATATATAAAACTGTATAGGAAACACAATGTTACAGCATAGCATGTCCATGTGTGTTTGTGTGTGTGTGTGTGTGTGTGTGTGTGTGTAGAAACTAGTCACAGCTCTGAAATCCCAGACTGTAAAATCCTCAGTCAGTAGACACTGAGCTTCAGCTAGTGTGTACTTGTTGAGCATTTCACACCCAACTTCTCCTTCCAAACACCTGAAGGCCCGTCTTCAAGCTTCATGAGTCCAATGACATCTCATTGGTTTCTAATTAATTGATAAACAACATCATAGGGAAGTTTTTTCATATTGTAAGTCATGATAACTTTGTCATTCATAAGGTAAATATTTTAACTGGAAAATAGAATAAAAAGTATAAAAATTGTTACTTTAGTACTGCATATAATTTTATATTTGCATATTATATTATCACAGTTTAGATATTAGATATGAGTCACAGTAACATGTTTTTAAAACTTAGCTTTAGGCAATATCAAAAATTAATTCTAGGTAGATGAGATGAGAAACATCACATAGAAATTAACACAGTACAAATTAGCTATCAGAGGACAGGATGGTGCCAATAAGGAAAAACTGCTGTGTTTCCAACATGGTGTAAAAGAAATTCTCACAAAGACTTCACCGTGTAGCAGAAATGTGGACGAATGTTTCAATAAGCATAGAGAAGGGGGAAATGTGCTACTGGAAGCAGTAATACACAGAAAGCTGTTGCATTCAGAGTCGAGCAATGACGGAATCAGCTTTGAGAGGCTGACCCCTCCAGAAAGAACCTTGGATGAAAGCAGAGGTGAATTCTCCCTCACGTAATATAGTATTACATGTTTTAGAGGGATGGGCAGAGTGACGGGGGAAACATAATAAAAAGCTGTGTATTAATAGCCTACAGAAGAACAAGGATACACAGAATGGGGAGTGATTGCACACACAGGAAAAAGCTAACGTGAAGCTGTGAGAATGCAGAGGGGCATCCCAGAGCGCCTCGGGGGACAGAATCGGTGAAACTGCGCATGCCCTGCTGTGCATTCCTGACCTTGGTGTCCCTGTGCGGTGCCATTCTTTTTACCAGACCTTCCTTCTGTCCCTCCACAGGCAACACCAGGAGGACTCCAGCTTTTGATTCTTACTAGTTTTCGCCTACATTTTTAACTTCTTACCTTTAGACAGATGTTTGCTGTTTCTGTTGAGTTTGATGTTCCTTTGTTTCTTCTCCTGCATCCGACCCTTCAGCAGTAAGACATAATTCTGAAGTTGAGATTTACTGACACAAATGCCTCTTAGCAGTTAACCGTGGTTCTCAACTTTCCTAACGCTGTGGCCCTTTAATACAGTTCCTCATGTGTGGTGACCCCCAACCATAAAATTATTTTTGTTGCTACTTCATAACTGTAAATTTGCTGTTATGAACCCTAGTGTAAACATTTTTCAAGGTAGAGGTTTGCCAAAAGGTCGTACCCCACAGGTTGAGAACCACTGAGTTAGAATAACCTGAAAGCTGGTGTTTCAATTATTTCCCCTTGTGTGGCAAAGCCTTATTCCCATGGCACACACAGAATTGTAATCATAAAGATGTGGGCACTGGAGCCCCTGTGTGTGAGCATGGCCCAGGTCTCCCATGCCCACACTGGTCTGACCCCTGAGCTCCTTGGAGGTCTTTAGAAATGAATGGGGAACATTTTGAAAAGCAGTCTCTCAAGGTGGCCTTCAGGTTTCCATGTCAGTGAGAAATAGATGAAGTTCAGTGTCAAATGAAAATGAACTTCAGAGAAAGCTAAATGTGAATTATTTACCTCTGTGTTCCTGTGTCCTGTCATAGCATGCAGTTCCAAAATCCCTGTCTTTGTTTTCCCCTTAGGACAGATGACTTTGTCGATTCACACATTTTTTCATGGTTGTCAGAGATACCTAGGCTTTTCCCTGTGGAATCATGCAATTAAAGACTTGTTTTCTATTGAAAAACATGCACAAATCAAAATTGTGCCAAATGATAGTTGTATATTAATTGTGAAACTTTAAAGTCAAGATTTGATCCTATATAAACACTGTGTATATGTTTTCTGTGAATTTTTTTTTTTTTTTTTTTTTTGGTTTTTCTCTGTGTAGCTTTGCGCCTTTTTCTGGAACTCACTCGGTAGCCCAGGCTGGCCTCGAACTCACAGAGATCCGCCTGGCTCTGCCTCCCGAGTGCTGGGATTAAAGGCGTGCGCCACCACCGCCCGGCTCTGTGAATTATTTTAAAAAGTCAGTATTTTTACACATAAGTTCCCTCCTTAAATATAGTTCTTTTCATTTCTACTACTTGGAAAACCTAAAGGAAATTAAGACTTCATCTAAATAATTACAAAAGAATTTTTCAATGGTAAAAGAGAAAACTATTAAGCTCAATCATTTTAGATTATGACAGTTTCTCAAATAATTATCTGATTTATAAATCTTGTTCTTTGATGGCAATGTATCTAATAAGCATCTTAAAGATATGATTCATCTTTCTTCTTCAACTTTTAAAGCAAAAGAGTAAGTTAATATCATCCCAGTCTCCTACTTTATAAGTAGTTGTTCAGAAAGAAAAACTACAGGCTCAATCTCAGAGAAATTAGGAAAAATGAAATCTATTCTTTTCTTTTATTTTTTTTAATCTCAATACTGATAGACTCTTCTCCACATAAGCTTTCTTCTTACCGTTCATTGATGAAATGTCAATGCCATTTTATATACATTTATAAATAATTTTCAAAACCCTAGTAATTGCAATAATGAATATAAGTGGGGTATATTATTTTGCTATGAATAAATTTTCATTATGAAAATATAACAAAAATTTACTGTATTGTTTTCCTTCTAAATGAACTTTAAGTAGGCCAAGACTCTTCTCTGTGCAGAGTCTTGGAAACATGAACATTACATTTATTAGAAATCCAGACATGACTGCGAGCTTTTGGATAAACTGGGTGCACTAACTGTTTAGTTTCAAGTAAAATTGAGATGAAGTAGGTAACTTCTTATAAAGTGTTGAAAGAACTAGTAAAGTATGAAATGATGAAATGATACTGTTTCACATGTTTTTTTTTTTCATGGATTTTCTACATCCTAAAGCTTCAAATCAACTATGATCTTGGAAATCTTATAATACATATTCTTCAAGCAAGAAATCTTGTCCCTAGAGACAACAATGGCTACTCTGACCCTTTTGTTAAGGTGTACCTACTTCCGGGGCGAGGGTAAGTAAAAAGGCGTTGTCTTCTGAGTACCAGGGCCCACAGTCTAAACAATCCTAAGAGCATCTTCCACTCTTCAATTTCCAAGCCTAACCTGGACTGCTCCTCTTACCCTGTCCTTGTCTGCTTTTGCTGTCATATTTATTTCTAATTAGTAGACACGGTTGAATTAAAATTTTAAACGAAGTCTGAGAGAGCAGTGGTCAGAATAAAGTCCATCTCCCTGGGAGTAAGCAGTGTTTTGGTTGTGGGAACCACTCTTGTGCTGTGTGGTCAGATTAATTCTAAAAGCATTTAAGAAATTGTGGTGGATAACTTACATTGAATCTTTTCTGGGATCTGTACATTGATGATATAAAGTAAGTGCTGTGGGCTTGTGGTCTAACTCCATGACAAGGTATGTGTTTAACATACCTGAGTACTTCAGTCCCCAGCACCAAATAAAAATACTAAGTAAAAGATGTGCTCTTTGATGATTCATAAAATTAATCACATAATTGATGCTAATAGCAATGTTCTAGTATATGAACAAGTACTTGAGAATGGTTTAGCGCAGAGACGACCTCCACAAATCATTGTACCTTATCTAAGATATTTATAATAGCCAAGTTAATGTTGTGGAACCATGAACAGTCAACAAATGGAGATGTATTGAAAAACTTCCTCAGCTGATGGCAACATTGGTTTCATTTCTCTTGAATTTGGAGGAAATGTTTGAGGATTGATTTTTGCTTGGAAATTTTTAAGTATAGTGCAGAAGCAGAGGGTGTAGTCTGGTGGCTGACTATCCTTTATTTTCAAAAGCTTTTGCTTACTAGCCAGTGAGATTTTACACTTACTCTTATACGCTTTCTACATCCAGATCATTTTGAAAAAAATCCCAGCAATTAACTGTTTTTGCGAATATTTCAGTATATATCTTTAAATAATAACTCATTTAAAATTCACAAATAATTTCTTCATTTCCTCAATAATATCTTTCATAATATTTTTAGTTGGCTTGAGGACCTCACTAGTGTTTTTAGAACACGCTACCCATCAACTACAAATGCTTTTAAGTACGTATCAGACATTCTGCAGAACTACATTGTGTGCTGCAAAGCCTCAACAGACTTAAAAGCAGCCAAACTGCACAAGTGTGTGTTCCGACCCTGACTGGTTTGTCTGAAAAGGAGCCATCTTAGAGTTCCATGGGTGCTGCTGTGAGTCTGCGCTTTTCTTCCTGAGTCACCGCAGGCAGATCCCTAGTTCTGTGATACTCAGTTTCCTTGTCAATATTAAGAGAGCACAATCATAATTTTTAATTTGTCAATGGAAAGAAATCAGATAATGCAGAGAGAATAAATCACAAACAGTATACCTGCTCTGATTCCATACTCCTACCCCAAGAATTCCTTTTAGGAAGTTAGAATTGTTAGTGTGGTTTGTCTAATATTATTTTCTTAAGGATTTTTGAAATCCTCAGTAATTTTTATGAACAATCAATAAAATAGCCACATAACCCAGGAAAGAGAATCTTATATTTTAATTAATTATCAAGTTTATATAGTTATGTATACAAGTTGGCCCCATCTTTTAAGGAGAGTCTGACAAAAATAACAAACAATAAAAACTTTGATTTTGGTCATGAGAACTTTTGTGTTCTTTAAAGAAATTAGGAAGTTATGGGAAATTACTCCAAGGGATTTGTCTCTAAGTATTTTAAGTGGATTAAGGGAAGATGCTGTCACTCATTTTCCGTCTTCCCTGATGATGGTCCTTGGGGTCATTTTTTATGCTACACAAGAACACTAATATTTATACATGGCGTGACTTAGGTGGAAATCAGGACAGCTCTGTAATACTTAGCTGGGAAGCATAAAAAGTAGAGTGAAATGGACAAAAAATACACACCCAGTACTACTACCCCTATAGTTCCTCCAACCGTCCCTCACTGAGTGGGATTCAGCTCCAGTGTGGCTAACCTGTTCAATTCCCAGGCTGTCCTTAAGGTGTCACTAGTTACTGAGTGACCAAGTAATTGGGATTAATAGACATGTGAGAGCTGTTTCACTGTAGTTCCAAGTTATCATCTGTCTCAAGACAGTTTCATGCTATGCATTGCTTCTGTGATTGCTATTCTCATACTCCTGTCTATTTCTGCTCCTAACTTTTTTCTTCCTGTCTTTCCCTCTTTCCTGCTGTACCTTTTCCTCTGGCTTCTGGAATCAATGCAGTCAAGTCATGGTTGTCCAGAATGCAAGGTAGAGTTGATTCTCCTTCAGTGTCAACTACACTGTTATGCCTAAAGTCATATTCTGTGTGTTTTTAAGTACTAATACCAACACTTCTTGGCCAATACTACTACTAATACTACTTGGCTGTAACTATTATTTTTCTACCAGGGGATGTCTGTTGAATTAGGCCTACAGCAAATAGTCTGACCAATGTGCAATAGGACATAGAAAATTAGAAATTATTCAAAAGAAGGATAAGGAAATTTTACCCTAAAATTAAATATAACTACAATTTTCACTTGTATTCTGTGTACCGAATCTCATTTAGCTGCTTATGTGATAATCACAGCTTAGGTTCTTCTGACTTCCTATCACAAATGAAGATATTACAAGTGTTTTTAAGTGAATTTATGGACTACTCCTGTATGTATATCTTATTTTAAATATAATGCGTGTCTGATCTGTTCTTTCCTTGCTTGATATTGAAATGTTTCCATGATTTATGTTTTCTGTATCACAAAATCATTAGAAGGCAAAATCAGCTTACACGAATATATGAGTAATTACGTACACACTTTTCTTTGGTTCTAGTAGTAGGGAGTTTTTCTGATTTGTTACCGGCTCTATCACTATCTTACCAACCAAGACTACCTCTCAAGACATAGCTCAAAGAATTTTTTTTTGCACATCACTCACTGCATTATCAATTAAATGTGTTGTTTAATTGAAGAGACTCATATACCATCTGTACTAATAGGATGATAAGGATTTTAGCCTCAGCTATATTATTAATGCTACAGCATTTGTTTGTCTGTGTTATTAAAATATGACATTTTATTAATCCTGAAAGCTGTGACCCAAAAGAGACTGTTCCTGACTTTTAAAGATGTAAATATTTATCTTCGACACTCGGATTCACTAGCAGCCTTGGAACAGAGACACTGTGGAGGCTTTCTTGTGGTGACTTGTTCTCTGACTGTGGATACAATCTGAGTTTCTTCCGCTGAGATATAAAATTAGTTGTGTTTCAAAGAGATGTATCAGTTTAGAGCTCACATTATCATTCTCTTTATTCCTAATCTCCTAGCCTGTTATCTTAGGAAGCTCAGAAAGCATTATCAGGGTGGTGATTGTTTACATTTAATTTATAGGAGAATTTGTTTGGAAACTGTTTGTAATGAATGGAATATTTTGATTATCACTTGAATGGTTAAGAAGCCAACCTGTTGTCCTTATATCATTTTCATCATATTTTTGAGAACTGTCAGTGTGAGAGGGAATTGCAATGGCCGTGGAAAGCACTGACTGGAGACCTTAAGAACCTGGGTTTGAATTTCAGCATTGTCATAGAAGCCATGAGTTGTCACATGAGGGGCCAGAGCTCCTCCTGTGCTCCCTCCTGTAACTAGGAAGAATAACTTCCTTTGTGTGTATGTGTGTGTGTAAGGGCAAACACATGTGTGTGAACATTCTTAGTGTGTCACATTATAATCTTCAGTCAGTGGCAATTGCTATTATTACTTCTGGTACTATGTATAATAAATTTCTAGTAGCCAAGGACAGTTAAATAAGAGAGAGGCAAAATGTGTAGCAACTCAATTATACAAAAGAATTTTACAGTAATATCAAGAAAACCAAAAAAACCTTTCTTCCATAAAAAATCACAATGTATTAAAAATAATAAAATGAGGGGTAAGAGTTTACTCAGCAATAAAAGCCCTGGCTGCTCTTCCAAAGGAAGATTTCAATTCCCAGCACAACTTTCTCTAACGCCAGTGCCAGGGGAAGCAGCATCCTCTTCCAGCGTCTGTGGACACTGGAGACACAGGAGCTACACAGACAGAAATGCAGGCTAAACCCTCACACATAAACAATAAATTAATTAAAAAAAACAAAACAGTAACAGTCCTATTACCCTGAAAACCTACACTGGTCCAGCTTTATCATTTCCTTTCATTTAGTTTTCTACAGTTTTACCTAAAAATACTCATATGCTCCGAAAGGATTGAGGTCAGGTAGGACTGGGATGAGAGGATACCAAGGAAAGTCAGCATATGACTTTGATGTAATTCCTTGGATAGCTACAAAGTGAAAATATGCATAACTGAAGTATCTCCCACTTTTTTCTCAGCATCCTGCTGAACAAAGTGTGGTTTTTCTCATTAATGAGACTTTGCTGTGATTTTAACAATTTTTTAACTATCATTATAACTGGAGCTGCAGTTACTTGAGAGACTTTCTTTAAACACACTTGTTAGCATGTGAGTATTGCCATTTGGAACAAATATTGCAATGTGATGTCCAAACCTGACTCCACTGTAATAAATTTAAAGGAAAACAAAGGCATAAAGTCATATTTTAAGATGAAGTGCTGACGAGCGGTGGTAATGCACACCTTTAGTCCCAGGACCCCTGAAGGCAGAGGCAGTCAAGTCTCTGTGAGTTCAAGTCCACCTGGTCTACAGAGTGAGTTCCAGGACAGCTAGGGGTATTACACAGAGAAACCCTGTCTCAAAAAAACAAAACAAGACAAGACAAACAAACAAACAAACAAAAGATGAAGTGCCATGTTCCATTTTCATTTGATGAACTGACTTTTATATTTTCCCATATTTATAAATCTTTAATTATTAAACATGACCTAATTATCATAATGTTTTATCATTAATGTACTCTACACTCCCGGACAAGAAAGCCAAAGAAGAATACCCTTTTTCCCCTCAGACTGAATATATGCTCTCACTCAAGATCCCCAGTTTAGCTATTTATGTTTGGCTCACAAATGCAGAGGTTTTGGCATAGCTTTTAAAATTGTGGTAATTTGTCAATTGTATCAAGCGTCAACATAGCATTATTGTATCGTGCACACGAGAACCAGAAAGTGATGGCTGTAAACAAGTGTTTAAAAGGCATGGCTTTCATGTGGTGGTGACATTGAGGGAAAGATGCCCCACCATGCCCCTGTGGCAGGTGGGAGAGCTGATCCTTTACCTCACCAGCTATAGCACGAGGGGGAGCAGGCCCTCCCTGTACCTTGTCTAGACAGCTCAATGGAGCTGACCCTGTTGAGAAGGATGTGGGCGAGCTGGCCTTGGAACATGGGCATGGGAGATCTAGCCCTGCCCCTCATCTGCTATATGGTGTTGTGAAAAAGGGGAAGATGTTCTCCCCTCCCCCACTATCACCGGTGACCTGTGGCAGGTGAGAGAGCTGGCCCTGAGGTCAAGAGAACCAGTGAGCTGGCCCAGCATCTCACCAGCTGCAATACTCAGGAAAGCAGGCCCTGCACCTCACCTGGGCAACTCAGTGGTGCCGACCCTGCACTGGGGGGTGCAGGTGAGCCTGCCCTGAGGTTGTGAGAGTGTGAGAGCTGGCCCTGCACCACTTGTCTGCCATGTGGTAGTGGGGGAGAGAAAAAGATGCCCTCCCCCTCACTCTTTGCTACCTGCTGCAGATGAGAGAGTTGATCCTGCCCCTCACCAGATACAGAACTAAGGAGAGCGGGCCCTGTACCTCACTTGGGCAAACAGTAGAGTTGACCCCAAGGATATGAGAGCAGGAGAATTGGTCCCACACCTTGCTGCTTACTACATAGGGTGAGCTAGCTGGGGCAGTACTGGACAGCTCACCCTGGCATTGAGGATGAAGAAGACCTGGTGGGCTGACCAACCCAGCAAACACCCAGACCCAGAACCAGAGCTATGAGTTGGTGCATCCCATCATTCACCCCATCTATGGTCTACTGGAGAATGTGAAGGGGCTGGTCCTGCAGACTCAAAGTTATAGGATCTCCATGACATAGATAAACAGCAGAATATCAAAGAGGAGCCACAGTGAGGGCTCAGTATCAATGATGTAGCAAAAGCAAAAACCAGAGACCTCAAGCCAGACCAATAACTCAATGTAATGAACACTTGCAAGTCAAAATATATGGACTAAAAGACTGTGTGACTCACTGTGTCACACTACAGCTTCCACGATGAGATTTTCTTTTCTTTTTCTTTTAAATGTTATCTTGTGCCTAGTGGTAGTTTCACATGCCTTTAATCCCAGCACTCGGGAGGCAGAGGCAGGCAGATCTCTGTGAGTTCAAGGCCAGCCTGGGCTACAGAGTGAGATCCAGAAAAGGCTCCAAAGCTACACAGAGAAACCCTGTCTCAAAAAAAAAAAATGTTATCTTGTTTTATCCTGGGTAGAAGGACAGTTGGACAGGTAGAGGGCAGATAGGAAGGGACTGGGAGGTGAGTGGGATCTAGATGTATGATGTGAAATCCACAAAGAATCAATAAAAAGTTAAATTTGAAAAAAAAAAAAGGAATGGCTTTATTTGCCCAGCTATGCAGTTTAGGAAATGCTAGACAGACAGACAGACAGACAGACAGACAGACAGATAGATAGATAGATAGATAGATAGATAGATAGATAGAATTATGGAGGAAGATTTCAAGTTCAAGGCCAGGGTGGAGTACATTATATTATGCAGCCTATAGACTAATTAATAAATTGAAGGAAGGAAAGAGGAAAGCAGAAAAACTAGAAAAGAAAAGATCTGCTAGAGGACTTCTTTGGATTCTAAAATGACGCAATCAAAGCTGTGGAAAGGTCACAAGACCTGCACAAGATCAGACCAGCCATAGACCAGCATGGGGGAGGGGCAGTTAAGGAATTCTCACCCCTAGCTGAGAGGCTATTGCTACTGGGCAAGGAAAACTCAGCGTTTTGGGTTTTTTTTGGGGGGGGGGGGCAGGGAGGGTATGATGGGGCAGGGCAGAAGCCCTTGAGAGGCTACCTGTGCTCCAACAGATAGCTCTACATCCATGTACATACAAGCAACACTGAATGAACTCTGTGACTTTGCACATAAATTTGGGAAAGAAAAGTGGGGAGGGGAGGAGTTGGAGAGGAAGGGGATCTGATTTGATCAAAGCACACTATATACATATTTGAAATTCTCAAATTACAAAAAAGATTATTATTTTAAAGTTGTAGAAAGTATTCTGTAGTAAAGCTTCCTATTGGCCTGTATTGTTGGTTGTGGCATGCTTGCTATACCTCTGTACCAAGAAGATATTTTCACTAAAAAAAGTTAATTAGGTTCACAGGCTAAGTATACAAAACAAGATGAATACCCTAGAAAAAATATCCCCAGATAGAGAAAGAAAAAGGAGCAGTGAGGTGTATTCCTTTGTCCTGGAGCCAAAAACATCATTATTCAAGATAATGGCCAAGGTCAAGAGAAAGAAACTGAAGGTCAGATAATGAAGGACATAAACACAGGTGCTGCAGAAGAAGCAAAGAGCAGACCAAGGAGTGAAGTGACTGAACTGAAGAGGCTGCAGACTCATGCCAATAGTGAGCCTATCTCATGATAAAGACAAGAAAACATGGTCCAAAGATGAATCCTCTAAGACACAAGTCTGAGGAACACATGGCAAAGAACAATCTTCTCATCGATAAGGAAGCATCTAAGTTCATCTAAAAATGGTGAAGACAGACACAGCACACAGAAAGGAAATCATCATGAGGCAGAACATCTGAACACCACTCAACATTTAGATCTCATGAAAGTCTCCATCGAAGTAAGAAAGGAAGAAGTCTTGGTCCAGGAACAGGAATCAAAGAAGTCTCAGTCCAGGATCAGAGATAAGGAGAAGTCAAGGTCTAGAAGCAGGGATAGAAAATGATCGATCAGAACACATTCAATCAAGATCCAGACACAAGCTCAACACTAGAACAAGGAGCCGAAGTTGAGCTAGAAGAGATTGGGAAGCCACGAAGAGTAGCTGAAGCCTAAACTGACACCTAGTCCATCCCCTTCAGAGGCAGAAAAACAGCAATGGACACCTAGGAAGCTCTAGTTCAGATATTGGAAATGGAAAAGAAATTGCAAGAACAACAGCACAAGCCTATGATTGGAAACAAAACAACAGGAAACAGTTTCAAGAGTTGCAGTTCAAGAATCTGGGGGTTCTGTTCTCAGTGTTGCTGTGATGTTGTGGTTGGGAACCCAAATAACTCCTCAGATAGCTACAAACGCTCAAAAGAGGCCCTGCAAGCTAACACCTGGGCAGAGACATGCATAGCTGTGCGTGGCAACTGTAACCAAGAGCGGTTTGCTGAGCAAGAGGAGGAAAGGGAAAGGCTGTGGCCAGAAAGAAGGCAACAAGGCTCAGACTGCCAGAGTGTGAGAAAATGGAGTTCTAGAAACAAGGACCGGAATGTCAAATGTAGAAACTTACAAGCATTAAGCGTGATGAAGCTGGCTGGCTAGAACTCAGTTTATAAAGAAAGCTACAAGACATTGAAGCCAAAATAAGTTTTTCAAAATCTCAATACTCAGTACAAAATGGTAAGATCACAAATGCACACACAAAGAGGAATGGGTTTGAGCTTCACACTGCCAATGCACAGAATGGATACAGTTCGAAAAGGATCAGCTTGGGACTTTACAGACCTATATTGACAGAAGGTCTTTGTTCACCAAACAGCTAGCATTCTAGCCTGGATGAGTGTTGCATTGATTTTAATTTATTGAAAAATATGATTTTGTTTATAAATAGCAGATAAGTGATACTGGTGTTGGTGTTTGTAAATAAGGTTAAACTCACTTCCATTGAACTTGACAGAACTATAAAAAGACAATATTTGTTAGCTCATGAACTCTACTTTTCAAATATATAAAAGCTTGAGGTGGCATAATATCTCATACATAGACTTCTTATGTTTGATGTCCTGTGTACTTTTACACTTAAGCATGTAAGTTATTTTTATCCATTGATACATGGAAGAAATGTTATGTGGATGCTCTATAGAAGAGTTGGCCATTGATAATTAAAATGGTTTTCTAAAAAAAAAAAATTTGTGGAAAGGAGGTTGAGTCTGGACAGAATTGGAGAATCAAATTCAATAAAACAAAGATACTCTATTGATATAATGCTTTAATCTGTGCCATCTGAGATTACTTCTGACTCTTAAAAAAAGATAAATTCCTGTAATATTTATCCCTGATTCTCACATAGTATTTACATACCCTATGAGATACAGAATATCTCTAGGCAAATCTAAAAGTGTTCTAATGTCTTTCATTGTGAAAGTGTATGTATACATATTTATAACTTGTGTTATATGTAAATTGAGGTGGAGGAACTTTATGTTATAGAGATAAAGTAAAAACTTCAACTAATAAAGCCTGTTAAGAAAACATAACTAAGTGATACTTTTGGATGAGTTTAATAAGTTAATTTCATATAACATATTGAGTAAAGAATAAGGATTTTTTTATACTTAATTCCTAATCCTACCACATAACACCCATGTAGCCTTACTAGCACATCTTCCCCTAAGGCTTAGAGTTTAAGCTTCAGACAATCTTACCTATTAAATAAGATAATAAATAGAACCTATTTTGTAAGGAAGCCTTAAAGATTAAGTGGGTTAACACAAAAAAGCAGTTAGAGCTCAGGAAGCAGTCAGAACTTAATGTAGTTTTATTTCAATGTGACTGTTTTACAAAATGCTTTTCAAGTATAAATAAAATATATGATCATAAGGTTAACACCATTACAGTTGTACTGGTATGCAGTGATTTTTCTATCTGTAAAAGTAACAAGAATTACTAAATATGGATGTGAAATTTTTATTATTTATTCATATTGTATGGATTAAGAAGCCATGGGGATTGATAAATCCTTTGGATAAATCCTTTCAGTTTAAGGCATAGCTATATTTTAATGAAAGAACATGCTTATAGTTGACTTCATGCCTGTCTTAAAAATTATGTAGATTCACTACTTTAGAACTTTAAAAAATAATATTATTACTGGTAATCATCAAATTTTGGATTTTATCATTACTGTGGTGTTCCCATAATTCTACCATCTTGATAACTAAGTCTGAGCCACATAGAAATTTAAAATTCTATTAGTTTGTGCCTTGCTTAAGTACACCTGCTTAGAAGGACAGTTATGAATCCAAAGTATTGAGCAAGGTTGGCAGTTAACCTGAAGGTGTTCAGATTAATTGTTCCCATAACTAAACAACAAACACAGTATAAAAGAACATACCCTGCCAAGAACTTCCCAATTTTTGGAACTGGAACCTTTCAAGTTTACTGAAAATTATACCTTAACTAATACCTATGTGCTTACTATCTAATTTTATCATCAACAATTTTGCTATACTTGCTTCAGATGTTTTTATAAAAGTAGATACATTATAGGTACATTTGGAGCCTTTAAAACTACTTCCACATCGACCTAGAACATTTACTTAATTGAAGTTAATATTTATACTTCCTAAGTCTTCCTGTGGTATTAATATAGATGTCTTATGTACAAATGTACCCAGTGATTTATACAATTATTTAATGATTTTAAATTCACATAATGATAACATTTAAATGTTTATCTTTCTGCAAAACTTTAAATAAAAATATTTTCAGGTATTTGATTTAATTCATCCTGTTGCTTATTGGTTCACTGATTGAATATATAAGTACATATTTCACTTATTAACTTTAGTAGAAATAACATTATGGTGAATAGTTTTGAATAAATTCCTTTTGTACAAGTAAGAAAATTCTCTGAGGTAGAAGCAGAATTAGTAGAATTGAAATATCCTGGATAGATATATATATATATATATATATATATATATATATATATATATGAATGTATATATATATTAACTTAAACTTCACTAGATAGTGACAAAATTATAGACAAAATATATATACAAACTTATAATTTAATGAGAATTCTGTTCGTTAAAATCATTGTGTAAGCATTTCTTCTAAAGCATCTGTAATTTATCTTTATTGACGAACATTAAATCCTATTCTTACTTTTGTACACTCAAATGGGACGGTTAGAAGTGAGAAGGGCCTGGAATCAGTTTGTCATGGCTAACGTGAGGTTTGGTGAGACACAAAACCCACAGCTCAAATTTCACTGCATATTACAGTACAGCCTTCAAAAATCAATGTTCAAGCCTTATCCCAGAATAATTACATTGTATTCTCCTGGAGTGGAAGGCGTATGGAGTCTTGACTGTCTTTAAGGAAAAGTAGCCAGTAAATTTAGACAAGTATCCAAGACTCCCTAGTAAATAGATGACACCTACCAAAAATAAAATGTTATTTCATCAGTGAGATGTAAACTAAGATGGAAAATCCAGAAAAGGTGAAGCTAAGGAAAGGCCTTGCCTGTGGGATCACCATCTGTTAATCACAGATAGCAGTTGCCTAGTTCCAGCTCCAGCCACCAGTTCATGCCAGCTGTATATTTAATTCGGATAGATTTTCAGTCTCAGTTGGTGAATGTATATATACAATATAAGCTTCTAATGATTGCTTAGAGACAATGGAAGAATTGGGGATTCATTGAAATGCCCCAAGTTACAATGAAGGAAGGAAGATTTTAATTTAGTTTCAATTTTAATGTAAACTTGTGGCATAAGACATTCAAATCTGCTTCATAACCATGGTAAATATCATACTTTAAAAGGAGTTTCAAATACCCTTTTGGGAAAGTTTTGAAATTTCATCTATTATAAGAGCCATTTGTCTTTATTTTTCTGTAAAGGCAATCATTTCTTTACCTTTCTTTCTTTCTTTTTAAAAAACAAAAGAAAACAGGGTCTAATGTAACCCAAATTGGGTCCAAAGTAAGTATGTAGCCGAGGAAGCTGAATTCTGTTTCCACCTGTGAATGCTGGTGTCACACTCTTGTGCCACAATGCCCTTCTCTTGATATCATTACTTTTTAGGCGCGGTTGCGGGGAGACAATTTAGCTTTGCTGACAAGATTAGGTGTAAAACTATCAGAAAGTTGGACTATATTACTATTTATGAAGCACAAAGATATTAACATTATTATATAGTTAATGTAAGTCTCTCCCACATTTAGGAAAAAGTAAAATTTATAAAGTATAGTCCAAAGTCATGCAGGAATTTATTTAAAAACATACTCAGTAATACAAGCAAAACTCAAGACACCCAATATATTTTCAAAATGTCATTGTATGTTCAACTTGAAGTTGAGTTTCAAGATGCAGTGGCCACACAGTGGTATGAGGCCACAGATCTGGCACATGCTGCATGTCCTTCAGTGTGACCAGGAAGTCATCAGTTAAATGTCACACTAACTCTTTTCTCTCTTCCAATTCAGTGCTGAGCACAAGAGAAGAACTAAATATGTCCAGAAAAGTCTTAATCCTGAATGGAATCAGACAGTAATTTATAAAAGTATTTCCATGGAGCAGGTATGTAATTATTATTTTATAAATGACAGATGTAGGCTGATGTAAGTGTAGTCATGGCAACATTATGGAAGAGTCAGGGCCTCTATCAAGGTTTCCCACACACAGTAAGAGTCCATTAAAGACACGAAAGAAATATATTCAGTGATAATAAATGAGGAAAGTTCAAAGGTAAAGTAAAAACAAATGCTCATATTTTAATAAAGCAGCCAAAACATGAACAAATAATTTAGTGAAATGAGGCTTTTAAAATATTTTTAGATGAAACATTTTCAATAGACTGGGTCAGATTTGCACATTGGGAGGAAATATTTTCAACTGGCTGTATTTGTTTTTTTTTTTCAGAAGGAACATATAAAAATAAGATAAAATGTGTTATTTATTCTACCCAACTATGACATAGGAATTCATTTCTGTAAATTGAAGTTTCCCAAGAGGAGAAAATTAAAATTAAAATTGTGAAGAAAGTGTAATGGTGACTATCATAAAACATCAAAACCAAAAATAAGTGTTTGGAGACAAAATTATATTAGTGCATATTTTTTAATTTGAAAGAATGTGAATTCCATAACTGTCATAAATAACAGTAGATAAATATCCCTTTAATGCCAGCATTTGGGAAGCAGAGGCAGGCAGATCTCTGTGAGTTCAAAGCCAGTCTATTCTACAGAGTGAGTTCCAGGATAGCCAGGGCTACAGAGAGAAACTCTGTCTCAAAAAACAAAACAAACAAGAAGAAGAGCAAAAAGAAAGAAAAAAAACAGAAAAGTCATAAGATAATTTACAGGAAACAATCTTTCAAAATGAAGTTCTGGTTTGCTCTCTGGAAGGTGTATATGAATATAAAGTTATAAATTAATATTAATCTGGGTTCTTTAAAAAGTTAAATTCTACAGAAGTAAAAATGCTTCGTTTTTGGCAATGATTGAGATGAAGAAAAATGTAAATGCTTTAGATTCATGGCTTTCGTATATTTAGCAAATATAGACTGCTTTTTGTTAAGTGAGTAGTAAGAATGACATAAAGTGAATGTGACCAGTTTATTCACAAAATAATGAGGGCTCCTATAATCAAACACTAGATTGAACTACAAATTAATCATTACAATTTCACACAACATTTAATGTAGAATCTTAAGTAAAATACCAAGTACTTTCATAAAATGAAAAGAATTCAAGGTGAGAATCATCTATGAATATACTGAAATGCATGTTGGAGATATGGGGTTGATGACCACTGTATCCGAATGCAGCTCATGAAGAAGACATTGGAGGTGACAGTTTGGGATTATGATAGATTCTCTTCCAACGACTTCCTTGGAGAGGTAAGTCTTTCATTTCCTTTTTTTATACTGTCCCCATATGCCACAAATTAAAGCATGATGAAAAATAATTTTTTTTGCATTTATACAATAGTGGTCCCTGACCAACATCTTTTGGTGGGTAAGTTAATTTCCTGAGTTACTTTTTGAATAGGTAAATAGAAACTTGAGAAATGATTTTCAGTCTACCATTTGATGTGCTTTTTAATTTGGTTAAGATTAAATAGTTTTTTAGCAGGAAAATAAAAAAATCACAATGTGGTTACAAATGAGATCAAAGATAACAAAAGAATTAAAAACTAAGCTGGATTTTTTTAAAAGCAATACCAGTTTCTTGAATTGCTCTTCCTTACATATAGAGATGTAACATTTCACATTGCTATTGATGATTAAATATCATGCTAAAGGTTTTCAAATGCCTTAAAAGTTAAAACTAGATGCAAGAGAAAACACTTGAAGTAATTATTATATAACTTTGTTAGAAACCACATAGGTCTAAGAACAGAATCTGGGAGAGTGAATGGACCTTTGGGTGTTTTCATCAACAATATCAAAAAGCCATGACATTTATTTAGTGCTTTTACATTATATGTATGTACACACTATATGTATATGATTTCCAGGAAACCTAAAGCTTACAAAATGTGACCCTTTCTTGCTTGGAACTGTGTGTGCTGCATGTGTTGTCTCTATAATGAGGGCTTGTTTGAATCTACAGATACGATTCCTCTCTTTCCCGTCAAATCTGCACCACCAAAGCCTGGCATTCAGAGTCCTTCCTAGTTCAGCCACTATACTAGTGTTGATTGTGTGCAAAATTATTCTAGAATAACAGGTTTTAAATTATAAATAATAATTTATAAAAATGTAAATAGGTTATATTTGGTTTACTGTCATATTTCAAAATATTGACTTACTGAAGTCCTTCTGATTTACTCTTGTTTATATGAACCTAAATCATATATCTATATTATTTATTATTTATGGACTCTAAGATGTCAATGACTGTTAAAAACACAATATGTGTGTGTGTGTCCCATAACAAAAGGAAGAATGCTAGATAAGCCGTGGCACAATGCTTTCTCATCATCACCTGGTAATCAGATCTCTACTTAAAACATTAAAATGTGCTTTAAATGGAAGAAATAAGCTGGTAATTGCAAATTACTCATTCTTTTCCTTCTTTTATTTTGCCCATCTTCTGATCAAAATCATACATTTCTTCTGAAGTAAAAATAATTTGATAGAACAACCCAAAACAACTTGTGTTTCATAAAAATGATGACTTATGACTCTGATCTTTTCATATTACCCAAGTAAATTAGGGAATAGTCAAAGAAATGATAGAGTTCAGTTTAATCCCACATTTATTAAGCATCTCAATATCTTAGCTGAGGAAAAATTAGTAAATACACAAAGAAAGGTGACATCACCATCCTTAAGGTTGTGTTACTCACCTGTTACATCCTTAGTAAGTGCTAGGTTATGGAAAAACTAACAAACCAGTTATAGCTCAATCCATGTACTTTACTGCTTCCTGTCCTTTTCCAGGTATTGATTGATCTATCTAGCACATCTTACCTGGACAACACTCCTCGGTGGTACCCGCTGAAAGAACAGACCGAGAGCATTGACCATGGCAAGTCTCACTCCAGTCAAAACAGCCAGCAGTCCCCAAAGCCCTCTGTCATCAAAAGCAGAAGCCATGGCATCTTCCCTGACCCATCCAAGGGTAGGAGACATTTCAAGTAGAACACAGTTGTTTGTCTGTTTTTTTGAGTCAGTACCTTCTTGAGTTTGAGTGCCTCTGTGTTTAATATGCATGGTAAAGTTTAGTTCCACTGGGAGAATTAATGTGGTATCGTGAGAAATGCGCTGTGAATTAGGAAGAACGGGCTTTGAGCACATATCAGCCCATACTGAGGTGTTGGCTTTGCCTTCTGCGTTTCCTCGTTTTGTAAAAATGAGATTGGACTACATAAGCTAACTATATTTCTGGAAATCCATCCTAATAGGCTTTTAGAAAATTCACTGAGCTATTTCATAAAACAATATAAAATTCCTTCTAGTATGTTGACTAAAAACGTGACCATCATTACCATTAGGTATATTCCTTTTAACCGTTTGGATCTCTGAATTCTCATACAGTCAGTCTACAAAGAAAATTTTACATTCTATTTTTACTTTTCCTATAAAAAGCATTTTCCCATTTCATCAAAACAAATGGCAATTCAAATTCCTCAAGTCTTTCCTAGATGTTGGATTCTGATTAATTTTTAATTTAAGTAAGTGTTATTACACATAGGGTTTAGCAATAGGCACAGCATTTTATTGGGATGAATTTTCCCTTTATTTTTTAACAATTATTCTACAACATAAGACTAATATATAATGTATATATATAAATATCATCAATCTATATAGGAGAAACATGTGGTTACTGGATACATTATAAGTATTAAAGACAATTAGTGAGCACTTCTTCCTTCTGAGAGTGCTTTTGTGTACATCAGAAGGGGACAGATTGTATGAAAATGCTCTAGAGGATGAGAAGCCGAGGTCTCATCTAATAGGCCACTGAGTTAATATAACTGAGACTCTGACAACAGAGACTTTAGAAGATGATTTATGCATATCCGTTTCAACTTTGCCATGCTCAACCTTCTGGAAGATGATTAGTATAAAAATCTCATTCTTCTCTCACTCTGGTCTAGTTCTCTGCATCCATACATTCTGCTTCCTAAGACAATGAATCCACAGACGCTCTATTCCAATATGTGCTAATCTGCTCATCCGACATTTCACTATGGTTTTACTTAAGCGTGTCCTGCAGCTGAATAAACCACTGTCTTTTACCAGCCTCTACAAAAATGAGCAGAGCTGCTGGGGAAGGACCAAGCGGAGGCAGGCATCTATTACCTGAGGCTGCTTACAACTCATTCTTGATGAATAAGTCACTTTTCCAGGCTGGGCTCCCTTTTCTTCCTTCCCCTAATTGCTTTCAAATCTTCAATCACATTATTGTATGGTTTGAAGTTGCATAAATGACCCATGAAAGATAGCGTTAATGTAAATTTCAAATTATGTGTGGACTAGTCTTTGACAGCAGGGGGAGCTGGGGAGCAACTTTAACTCATTTTTTATCCTTTCATAACCAGACATGCAAGTTCCCACCATTGAGAAATCCCACAGTAGTCCTGGTAGCTCAAAATCATCATCAGAAGGCCATCTCCGATCTCATGGACCATCACGCAGTCAAAGCAAAACCAGTGTCACTCAAACCCACCTGGAAGATGCAGGGGCTGCCATAGCTGCGGCCGAAGCCGCCGTGCAACAACTCCGCATTCAACCAAGTAAAAGACGCAAATAAATTCCTCAGCATGGCAGCTTAATGTTCATCTGTTGCCTCTCTCTCCTGCTGTCTTTCCCTGTTTGCTTTCTGTTTTTTGGCAT
Source organism: Peromyscus eremicus (assembly GCF_949786415.1). Lineage (NCBI taxonomy): Eukaryota > Metazoa > Chordata > Mammalia > Rodentia > Cricetidae > Peromyscus > Peromyscus eremicus. The sequence continues at coordinate 8,013,829 of NC_081418.1, read as the reverse complement.
CCCCTGCTCACTCTGTTCTCTGTCCTTTTGTCTGTGTAAGAACAGTATCAATACATAAATATGCTCTTCCGCCTTTCGTTTTTCTTTTTCTTTTGATTTACATAGACAAATAAAACTGGCTGTTTCTCCTTTGTTCCCACTATCCATCCAACCTGGCTCATAGTATTTGGTAATCATGTCTGTGAGTTTGCAGGCACAGCAGTGTTGTGTGTGTGTGTTTGTGTGCACTTCCTTCTCCTTTAGAATACATGAACTACAAGCACAAGCGACTGCCAGTTTCCTAGCATTATCCCCACAAGAGCAAGCACAGGACACACACACACACACACACACACACACACACACACACACACACACACACAAGTCAGGTTAGCAATGAGATACTTGGACCTGAAAACACTCAACATTTAAGCAGATGCTTAGTGAGACCAATAGTCACATTCCAGAACCTAGGTAAAAAGCCATTTGAAACAATGTTTAAAAACAGGATGCATGGGAAAAGAAGCTAAAGTATGAACCTCAAAGTCTCCTGAGGAATCTGCAGAAATTCGTGTTCTCAAAAATACATACTTTTCCTATGCATATAAGCTTAAGTGATGAGGCAATGTAATCTCATTAAGGGGCACAATCTGGTCCATTCTGTTGGATCACACTTTGTACAGAATAACAGAATTTACAGATTATTTTTTTTCCTAATCAGTGGACTGTTTTAAAAGTCAAGAAGTGCCATGTCTAGTAGTTAGTCCATTAAAGTCTAGCCATTCACTCATCTTTAATTGATGAGTTTTCACTTGTGATATTTTCTGATACAATTCTATAAAAGTCTGAGTGCAGATGTTTCCTGGCTATAGATACACTGTCCCTTCCGAGCAGCATCAGCCAGGGCATGGAAGTAGCTTCTTCTTTTCCTCCTCTCTCTGGTCATCATTTCCAAGGAAACAGCCAGTTTTAATCCCCTTCAGTGCTGTGCATGTGGTGTCGTTTTGGCATTTGAAAACACGGTTTCAGCAGAACAAAAGCACACTTCTGTTTGCATGAATAACATCGAAGCTGGTTCCATCTGAGGATACACTCTGGGTTTCCATTTCACCCACACTGCCACAGCAGCACATAAAAGCGGTCAGTGTAATCATGCCAGGAAGCAGCACAGACACAGCATAGCAGGTGTCCTCCCCATTCAAAGAACTCAGTCTGATACTCTGCCTCCACCAGCCAATGGCAACCAAGACCAAAGCCAGCTAGCCCTCAGGAAGGTGATGTCCGATGGACCAGTCAAACCAGAAGGAGGTGAGCAGAAAGGCCCTGTTCAAAGCACACAGCCAGACTGTCCCCCAAATTTAAAGCTCTCATCCTTAATTTTTAGGGATTGTCTAATGAAATATGTTTATCCCCTTTTTAATGTGCTTTTGTGGGCATGGCATTTTAGGATTTCATCATCACCATGTAAGTCCCAAGATCAGTCTCATAATATATTGACTACAGTGATTTGTATTTTTCTATGCACTGGGCGTCTTTTGACTTTTGTTGGAAAATAGTTTAACAGTATTCATATTGCAGAATGGAATGCATGCAACTAACCTAATCTGTTCAAGCATGACTATAAAATATGTTGCATTGTGATAAAAGTTTACATTGCTCACAATTCAAGTTAGCATACCAGTTGGAATGTAGATACAGTTTTTGTTGCGTATATTTGACGTGTAACTTTTGGAAATGCTTGGAGGAAAGCAAAGGAAAAATTGTTAATGCACTCATTCACCACGGCACAGAGGAAGTTCTCTCCTGAGCCTACAAGCAGACATCTGTGCGTGTTTCCTTAGCTGTTAAGTGTACCAGCTGTGTTGGGCATGTGAATATCCAAGTGCCTGTGTAATAAATAAAGTATCTTTATTTCATTCATAAACTACTGGGTTCTGAGCCATTGTTATGTGATGCAGCATAAAATGAGTGTGTCGGTTTTGTTTTTATTTTTTCTCCTTTAATTCCTTTCAGTAGGATTTGGTCACTGATACATGCTAGTTAGAGCTATGATGACAGAAACATTGGGGAACCTAACAAAGTTTCACACTGGAAACAACCTAAGCCGGAAGGAAAAGCCTTACAAAATAAAGTGGAGCTCACGTGGAAACATAAATGATTGATGGAATTGGCTAGCAGGCACCCCTTTCACTTTCCCTAAACTCCTCCCCTTGTCTGGTCTAGTTGACGATCTTCTCAGATTTTTGCAGAGAGGAAGGAACATCCCATGAGTCCCTGCTTTGAATATGCAGCTAACTTTGATGTCTCAGCTATAGTAAGAAAGGAGAAAACTGATAACTGTGGCTATATTGACCCCAACGTCTGGAGTGTTCACACAACTAAGAGTCACTGCCCATGACAGGAATCAAACTAGGACTGCTTTAATTTTTTTCTCCAATTTAATTCAAAATCACATCTAAAAATTAGTATTTTTCTTAAATAATTTCCACTCCTGAAATACTCAGTTTTACATATCTTCCATAAGTCAAAATTATACCTTTCGTCCTCCTATAGCATTTCCGTTTATTCTTAGAAAATTCAAAACATATGATGTGCTCCACTCACACATACCAGATATGTGAGGGCAATGGATGCTTGAGGCGACAGACAGGCAATCCACTGAGGGCCCCTTTAGATGTCCAGTTGGCTAAGGAAGCAGATAGCCTAAAAACAACACTGAATATATGTTTTCCAGCTCAGTTTAAAGACTGACACCAGAGTGCAATCTCCTTTTCCTTGTTTGTCTTCATAGAATATTCTGAACATACTTAAAATACTACTCCTTCCCAGGCATAGTGCCAGATGCTTTTAATCCCAGCACTCAGAGGCCGATCTTGTGAGTTCTAGGGCACCCAGGACTACCTAGTGAGACCCTATTTCCCCACAGAAGATGAAGAAAAACAAAAGAAAAAAATTCTACTTCTTACCTTTTATTCTTTCAAATTACTTGAGTTGATCTCTAGTTACTCATTGTCTTACTTGAGATACTGCATTGGCTTTAAATGTCACAATAACCATATTTCTGCCTTATTTTTAATATTGTGATTTAGTTATTATTATTTAATTGTAAGATTTTAATCATAGACTTGTTCTTAAAGTTTGTATGAAAATAATTTACTTCATTTTCTTTGCATAATGCTCAAATATATATTTATATTTAAAGAGCTATAATTGAATTAGAAGTCACTCTTTATTGATTTCAAATCAGAAGGAAAACTAAGTAACAGCATTTTTCTTATTTATTTTGTCCTAATAAATGAAAAATTTCATTTTCTAAAATATATATATTTTTCCGTTTCTATAAGTGTTATAATAATACAAGTAAATAATAATTCTTCTCAGTCTTTATCATAAACATACTGTAAATTTAATTATGATTTACTTGGTCTAGAGACTAAACTGACCAGGATTGTGAATATAAAAACAAACTAGCAAGACCCTGTTCACTCCTTCACTTTCTGCAGAAGTAGTGGCAATATTTTTATGTGTTCAAATAAAATTTTATCATTTCAATCCTCACAATGTAGTTCATATGATCCCATTTGAATTCTGAAAATAACAGTCTATTTAGATAGTTCTTACCGTTGTACCAAGTGTTATGTCATCCGTTTCTTATTTTATCACAGGAAGTGGATGAGGTAGCCATTCAGCTCTTCTCCCCTGTCCTACAGGTGAATAATCAAGTGTCAGGGGGTGGGGTGCTAAACACACAGCTCGAAGGTTTCTGAGTTGTCCCTATAACCCTTGTCTATGGCTTTGAACTCGTGAATTCTAAATTTAATAGTGCCTTTGAAATCAAACTCTCTTATTTTAAACAATTGTGATTTACTGGTATTGCTAAACATCTTATAAATTATTAGAAGTAGCTAGAACTGGTAGCTAGAACAAATTTGATATTCTCGGCCTACATGATGCTGCTTCCACTGCCTAAAGCACAGAGGTAGCAGGCAGGTCTCCAGAGGAAGCTATGTGTGCACCTGTAGGTATCTCAATCAAAGGTGACAAAATTGTCCCTAAAGACCTTTGCAAATATTTTTATAAGCTTCTCAGAAGATTTATGCTTAACATAATATATGGGTCAAGCAAGAGTTATGGAATAAGCCAATGGAAATTTTCTCTCCCATTGGAGTTTAGTTGCAGACGAGGAAATCTGAAAGGAAGAATTAGGCTGATTGTTCCAAATCAGCCTGATGCCAAATATTGGATTTGTAATAAGAAACCTTAGCAAGTACAAGTGTTTTGTTTGTTTGTTTTCTTCCGCTTCCTTGGTTGAACACAGGTTCTACTACTAATATCATAGCAACCAGGAAAGAAAGTTTACAAAGCAGTTTGGGTTACTTTCATTTTTACCATTTTTTTTAAATATAGTTTTTTTGTTTTTGTTTTTGTTATTGTTTTTGAGGGAAGGTCCTGCAGAGAGGCCTTATAATCCAGGCTAGCCTGAGACTCACGATGGCCCAGGCTGGGGTATAAAAACCACACCAAGCTCTTTATTATACAGTTTTGAAGATCATACCAAAACTCAGACAAGCATCAATAGTCTTGAACTCTGGACAGTTAACTTACTTGACAACTAACTACTGAGTTTAAGTGCAATTTGCAACTTCCAAACAATTTTTGTTTAACATTAAGATCTGAAGTATGCATTTTAGGTTTGGAAGTAGATAATATAGGGTAAGTGTGCATATCCTCCTCCTGATCAGCAAAATAAGAGTGATTTGGACTGATTGAAGATTTGACGTGAGAAGACACTGTCTTACATAAGAGATAGAGTTGAAAGTTTCTTGGTGTGGCCCAATTGTGTGAAGAATGCCCGAAGCTATTTCCACACGTGGCTGCTGGAAATACCACGGTGAATAAACCTCACTGGGGGGTGTTCCATGTCGTGGGTTGCCTTGGCAAACTCTTACCAAGCCATCACTCTGTGTGAGTTGCTTTCTTGGAGAAGTGGTAGTGGGTGGCTGGTCGGGAGAGTTTGGAGTCTGGGAGAGAAGAGAATTGTTGGTTTCAATATTAGTAGCTAACCAATGTCTCATTTTTTTTTTTTCTGAACCAAGTAGACAATCAGTTTTGTCAGAAGGGATTTAATGTGCTCTACTCTGTAAAGGACAGAGCCCTAAGCAAAGTAAAGTGGAAAACCAGACAAATCAAATGGTCATTTGGGGATTGGAGTTGTCTTAATATGGGTGTACATGGTTAACAAACACAAATTTTACATTCTTCAATTCAATGTATTTGTACAAAAATAAAAAGTCATATTTAAAAAATAAAACTCTTGGCAGTTTGAAATTAGAGGAAAATTGACACTACAATCATGTGAACAGAGTAAATACTTCCCCACCCTCCCCCCAAAAAAATCTGAGAAAGTCAATATTCAAACTGTTCAAATTTTTCAGCTTTCAACAGTACCTGTTTTGTGGGGTGGGGTCATTCTTTGTCTGTGAAAACCAAAATGCTTTTTGAGTTTCTATATCTTCTTAGAATGATTTCTTATATTTGCAAATGTTTGGTAAGCATTTAAGTTCATTGCCAGAAATCTCTATGCATGCAGAGTCACAGACTGACCATAGGATAGTCTTACTGATGAGCTTTCCTTCCTGAAGGTGAACACAATACCCCATCAGTGGGTATTTTTGTTCTTTTCTAGTCATAGTTATGGGTCACCAACATACCATTCACATAATTTGATTTTATCAACCCTGGGAATTTTATTCATTTAATTTCATAGGATTAGCAACATCCACTGGCCTTAAGTATAAAATACCAAAACTTGTTTTCAATGTTGTTATACCTTAGAACACTGACTAACTCTGGAGCTAAATAATAAAGATGAGATTATTGATCCATGATCTAAGAAGTTCTGGTTTTAACAGACAAAGACTCATTAAATACTACTTAGGTCTATGGCAAGCAATAACCAAATTTAATTTTAAAATATACATTACTTTACCATGGACTTGAAAAAAATTGCTTTCAAAACATTGATCAATATAGCACAGGAGACAACATCTGAGAAAATATATCAGGCAAATAAATGCAGGAAAGAATCATGGGACTCAGAAAGCATAGTCAAAACAGAACAGGGACACTGGCCAAGGTAAGGTATATGTCCAGGGCCAAAGAGCTTTCTCATCTGGGAGGAGAAGCTGTGGAACTGCCAAGACAGAGGGAAAGCATTGCCAGAGACGCTATTGGACAACTTAACAATATTTCCTCAATTCTGTATCAAAAAACTTGATAATTTTACTATTTTTTATCTACACGTATTATACACATAATCTAAAACCATATTTTACCCTTTTTCCATTGGGCTAGGTGAGAGGGGGTGTAGGTGTGAAACAGAATAAAGGGAATCTTCATGTACATTGGACCATACTTGTCAAAATATTTATTTTATTTTATTGTAATTTTATATTTTTATATAATTCAATGCCAAGAAACTATAAAAAATGATTCAGAAGATAACATCAGAAATACAGAATTTAATTGAGATGTTGAGTTTGTTACATGTGTCAAGAGAAGTAATATAGATGTGATTATGTAGCTTCACATTCATATGAATTCATAGGCACATTTTTCAATGTGACCAAGTATAATGAAAATACACCTAATAACTTGGTAATACTTTGGCCAAAAAATAATTAAATAATATTCTTACAAATGGCAAAAGGCAAAAAAAAAATGTTAAACAAGTACCTGATAAAGGCCACAGGCATGGATGCCTTTCTTAAAAATACAAGAAGGTATAAGAAAAGTTTATTTGTTCTTTAAAAGAACATAACATCAACATCTGCTTTTCCTAAATTGAACTCAATTTCAAAACTACCCACTTTCTAGTTCTGTAGGTCACTATTTTCACTTGATAAATAGAAAATAGACATTTCTATAACTCATTGACTCAAATTTCCTTCAATATAGGTAAATCTATTATATATTCTTAATTTTTAAGTCTTTTAATGTGTTCTTCTTGTTAATGATATTACTTAAAGTAAATAAATATTGGGTTAATATCACCCAACTGTTAATTTATAAGAATATTTAAAAGGCTGCATATAGAGTTTTTGATAATAATTTATATTATTTACTATAAATAATATTAGTTATTATTATAAATAAATTAGTTATCATTTATTTTACTCTAAGTTTTTGTGTACCATAAAATAGTTGTTTTTATTGTTCTTTGTTCAAAGCAAGGAGAAAAGTTAGGTTTTTGTGTTAAATATACTTTCTAATTCAGACCATAACACTAGTTGCTAGAGTCATAGAATTCTGAATGAAGTAAGTTCTGAAGAAACAAAATGTGAAAGAAAGGTATCATTAAATGATTAATGTATATGATTGTGCCAGGTGATTGATGATTGTCAAGAAAGCTTTTGTTAAATGGTATCAATTTGTGTTCACAATTCCTTCTCATTTTATCACTGTGTTCTCACTGATGTGACCACTCACCAAGAAAGTCCCAGAAATCCTTCTTAGCACTCTTTAAGTCAAACATTCATATCACAAGTATTAGTTCTCAATTCTCATTTTTTCTCAAGTATACAGTGAAGTTTACAATGGTTCCATAGCATAACATATTTTCCTGATAATAATGTCAATCCTTTCAAGTTTTCATAATTTTGACTCTGATAAATATCATATATTTAACCTATATAAATTCTCCTGGGTTATTAAATACTTTTATGATCATGTATATATTGTGTTTTGGACAAAATGACCCCTACATTCCTTTCCCTACAATTCCTGCCATAACTCTCCACCACTTTCTCTCCCAATTTCATATGCTCTCTGTATACTTTAAACAGATTGAGTACAATTAGGGCTGCTTGTACGTGCATGGATGTAGGACCAGCTCCTAGAGCATGTGTAGACTTTGGGGGCCACATCTCTGAAAAAACATAACTCCCACTCTTGCAACAACCAAAAAATGGCTTTTTATCAGGGGTGGAACTTCATGAGTCTCTCCCCTGTAAATTATTAATTTTTAAAATATAGAAAGAACCATGAGACCAAAGTGTATAAGATCAACCAAGCAAATTTTTACACACAGTCGTATTTTTTACAATATCCAAAGACAGGAGAATAGCAAGGCCTTCCTCTCAAGACCTACTTACTCTTTTGTCTCCAAGTTTTCTGTCTTCATTATCTCCACTACATTTCAGGACATCTTCTTTTATATTTCATTTAATACTAATTTATAAGTATTAAGGGTTTCAAAAACATTTTTTTCAATTTCTATATAAAATTTAATTTTTCCCTGGGCATCAATTGGATTAACTTATGACTATATATCCATATTCATTGCTTCTTCCTCCTGAACTCTGACTGGTCAGTTGCCTACCAGCTTTTATCATGCCATGCCAAGCCCAGGATGAAGTGATAATGTATTATAACAGTAGAATGAATTGTATTTCTGTTCCTATCTTGAAAGATAGCTGTATCATCTTTATTGCTCATCTCACATATTAAAAATATTTGTTTTAGTATAAAATAGGAGAAGTGAACATTATCACCTTGATTCAAATTTGAAGAGAAATGGAAGAACATGAGCTTATGGTGAACCTGGGCTACAAAGTGAGTTCTGGGCCACCCTGCCCTACAGAGTGAGACACTCTTTCAGAAAAAAAGACAACAACAACAACAAAAAAAGGAGTGAAAATAAATGTTGAAAGTTTCCTACCATCTCATGAAGAAGGAGCAGAATTTTCCCATATCCATTGTTACTCATATTCATAAATATATTTGTTTAAGTGTGTTACATTTCAGAACATCTTCAAGTTGTAGTGATACTACAGCAAACAAAATAGGCAGATATCTCTGTCTTAAGACTCTCCCATGCTAGTTAGCAGTATTTATTAAATAACTATTTATCAGTATGTGGGAAGTGTGAAGTAGTAGAAACTACGTTTTTCTCTAACCTCATCTGAAATGGAGGTTAATTTTGTAATCAGTGACTTGAGTTTATATGCAACCAAACTTTATCATCTTTAGAAATATCTGGAAATAAAATTGTTTTTAATTTTTTTGTTATTTCTTTGAGAATTTTGTATAATGTATTTTGATTGTGTTCACCCCCTCCCACATCTTTCCTCAGATCCCCGACCCCATCTACCCGATTTTTTGTGCTGCACAAATATTCATGGATATATCCTTCCACTGGAATATGATTAGCTTAGCAGGGCTAACCTCTTAAAGAAAACTGACCCTCTTTTTCTCAGAAGATAACGATTGCCAATAGCTCCATAAAGATGTGTGAGACTTCACGCCCAAGCCCCTTCTCTGTGCTGGAATTTGGTCTGGCTTGTAATACACAGGTTCTGTGCATGCTGCCACACCACTGTGAGTCCATATGTGGAGCTGCTCTACCTTGTCCAGAAGATACTGTTTCCCTGTAGTCATCCACTGACTTCAGCTGTTACATTCTTTATGCCCTCTCTCCAGCAATGGTTACTGAGCCTTGGGAAGTGAGAGTGAGGGATATTTGTTCCACCAAGGGCTGATCAATCTTTAGTCTCTGACTCTCTGTACCTTGGCCTGTTGTGGGTCTTCATGTTAATCACCATCTACTATGACGAAAATTTTCTTTGAAGAGGGTTGAGAGACCCATTAATCTGTATGTATAAATCACTATGAGTCAGTTTAATGCTATGCCCATTTAGCAAAATATAGTAGTAGGTAATTGTACTGGCCCAACTCTGAGTCTCTATCATTCTCTTTGCATTCCATTGGAACCAACTACATGAGGACAGTGATTGACAATGATCTTTTGGGAAATTTAAAAAAAAATAGGCTAAATCTCCTGGTTCTACACATGTATTTATCAAATATTTTCCAAGCTTCCTCTTTACAACTACTGAATAAATTTTAAAAAAAATATGAAAAACAATACTAAATGTTTGCTGTAGTATTATCCACATAAGCCTATTTGCTAATATTAATTTGTTGCTTCTACTGGAAATTTACTCCTTTACTTCCTTCGAGTTGATATTATACATTGCAGATTGGTGGTGTGGGAAAATGCTCCCCCAGCATGTATGAAGGTGTGGTTCAATTTGTAGAACAACATAAAATCCAAACCAGGCTGGTGGCCAAAACTATTATCACAGCATTTGGATGTTACTCTTGATACCTTGTTAGCTCAGCTTGAAATACATAAGACCTTTCTCAGATTTTAATAAATAAATGATAAAAATGAATTTCATAGAGCAACCATTTGGATTTCATTTAAGGATAACCTCTTGGTTATTAAAATATTTATTATAGCTGTTTCTAGAAGTACTTTACAGTTAGTTGGAATACTATCAAGTACTTTCTTTTCCTGGGTAATTTTTTTCTTTCTGGTTATCAGTTAGAAATACATGTTGGACAATGTAATACAAGGATATTGTCAGCAAAACACAAAAAAGATAATATTTCTCCTTCAAACACAAATCAATTTAGTACTGAAAAAAGTAAGAGTTACTCATGAAAGTGAAACTCTTTAATATTACTTCATCTAAATATGATCCTCAGCATCGGTCTTTTATAGATAAAAATCTTTATTGAGTTAGAGTCTTAGTGAAAAATCAAAACTTCCCTTGATCTACTGTGGTTCATTCTATTTACTTGAATGTAGCTAAAATTATAATTAGGTTTATTCTAGATAAATGAATTGACTTTCTTAATTTTATTGAAGGTATCTTAAACCTATCTTAATCAAACTTTAATCCATGATTCAATATGAAATTTTAGTGTTAATTTAAAAATGTGTTTAGATTTTTCTCTCCCCAAATCAGTTCTGAATTAAATGTTTTGTAGATGTAACCAACCGTCTTATTAAATAAGAAACACAGAGCCGATTCAGAAAACTCTAGCAACAATGTTTCTCAGAAAAAGAAGACATGCTTAAAAGGAAAATTATAAGATACTGGCGAGTACTATAGTATATGAGCCAATATGTGTAACTTATATAAGGAAAGCTCCTCCCTGTATTGTTAGTAAATTAACTTCACTCTCATTTGTAATGTTAAACACACCCTTACTTCTGTACCCCAAAGGGAACATGGATTGTTTCTACAGTGCCCAAGCAAATGATTAATGAGTATAAAAAACATCTGCCAGTTACTACAGTATTAGATAAAAACAGAACAAATTGATACTTGAAACGTCTTGATAATTTCATTCATGAAACCAACATGTACGGAAAGGGGGAACATATGAACATGATAAAGAGTGTTACCAAGTTTCCTGTACGATATCAAAGGAGATTGCTTTCTATCTGCATTTCCATCTCTAGAAAAAGCTCTGTGAACATGGAATAACTTAAGTGTCTCCATGTTTTACAAGGAAAACGATAGCAGAACTTCATGGATCATGGTTTGCATAACATAGGAGTATACATTAGTCATTTGTATATGAAATACTTATAATGACTGTTATATAGTCAACCAGTAATTTGTTATGTAAAGATGTTTCAATGACATCCTTACTTCAATTGTTCAACTCCAAGGTTTACAGGTGATTAAGTTAGGTGTCAGAGATACTTATTTTCAATAATTTTCATTGCAAAAACTTATGGAGCGTGTGAACACTCCTGCAGACATCAGTGTGGAAGCTTTCTGTGCTGTTTTCCATCTCAGAAACTGGAAAAAATGTTTCCAAACTTGATAACAAATACACTGACGTTGATTTAGGAAAGATTTAGCTTCTGAAATATTACAAAATGCAACATCTCTCTTTAAATTAATAATCCTGATCTGTAATGGAAAATACGCACAAATGTGATCAGACAAATTTTAAGGGAAAACATACTGAATAATGCTAGTCATATTTGAACTTAAAAGCTGACATTTTCAATTCCACATTCGTAGATCATTTTAGAAAAGGAGATGAAACTGAAAATTCCTTCAGGAGAGTTACGTACAAAAATCAGCAGCAGCAGTAATGTGAGAGGCAGGGAGGTTAAAAATAGGAAGGGAGGAAGGGAGGGAGGGAGGGAGGGGAGGACGGAGGGACTGAGAGAGGGAGGGAGACAGGGAGGCAGGGGAGAGAGGAAAGGAAGGAAGAAAAGGTCCTTAAAGTTAACACACCGCCCAAAAAAATCTTAGAACACATGGTCTCAGATAAATAGTTCTGTTCTATCATACTACTCTAAAAAACAAAATAATAATTGATTAATTTCTTGTCATTTCAAATATTCCTAAAATCAAACAGACTATGTCTATAAAGATAAGACTTAGTGCTGGATAAATCAATTTATTAAGGAACTGTCTGCACGCTGCCAGGGTAAGGCATTGTTCCGAAAATACTTAGAAATTAGTCTTTAGTGCCCCAGCTGTAAGACCAGTGATGACTGTCCCGAACAGCAAGGCTGAGTCTATACTAAGCACTGAACTCTAGAGTAACCAAAACCCTCAAGTTTTTTTATTTGTTTGTTTGAGACAACTATTGGCAGCTTTAAATTCTCTCACCAGCTGTACGGCATAATCAGTACTAGTCTTACAGGGTTAGTTTTCTGATGGGGAAATGGTGGGTCTAGAGTGGGTGACCTTTAGCCTTCTTCACCAGCTTTTAAAGGCCAGCGTTCCACACCTGCAGTCGGTTCTACAATTTGGTGAGTTCTCCAAGAATAGTGCTGCCATCCTGTGGTAGCTAGGATGATAGCTTTGCTTCGTCATGTCTGCTGGAGGGGGGCAGGGCATCCCACTAGAGAAAACCAGGTGAGGACAGACAGATGTGCAAAGGGACGGTGCCATAGTTAAGGAGGATCAGCAACCAAGACGGAACAAAACACAACAGCATCCAGCTATGACAAAGAGAAAAAGTAACTTTAAACAGTTTGCATTGCCTCCAAGAAGGTCAAACATTTACTGAAAGGACTCCTCAAAAGCCGAGTCTCAAGAAGGAACGGACTTTCTAAGATGTTGCCCTACGCACATCGGCAAGCGTTCCCATCATGTGTGAATCATTCAGCCTTTCCTGCAGTGGGAACTTTGTGATTAGCGTTTCAAAACGAAAGCAGATATCTAAAAATTATTCCAAAAATATGTTTGGTGTTTTTAAAAACTTCAGTTCACTTGTGAAATTATCATTTTACTATGCAATACACAGTTGCATACATTCATGTACAGTATTATATGAATTCTGAAACTCTGCTTCAAGGAGTTGGGAGGGAAAACAGAGGTAGACTATTTAAGCTGTTATTTCAAAGATCATAAGATCATGGAAGACCAACCTTTTAATGTTTCTATGTTATTTCACTCAAAATGTAGGAAAAAAGAGATACTAGACTTAAATCACATTCAAAGTTCTTTGCCTGTACACCAGGATAGGAAACGAACAACTTCTAGCTTTGGTGAATGTGATTGCTCCACACAACATTACTACACATAGTATTATCTTTCATCATTACAATGTAAATATTCATATGCTATATATGATCTGTTATTAACTTTTTGTTATACATAAATCTATGTCTTTCAGTATTTAGTATACTAGCACTAAATACCTTCTTTAGTATACTAGCACTAAATAAATTTTTGAGGGCATTGGGATTAAACATCTAGTCAACTGATTATATTTTTCCACATGTTATAGCAGATAAAAATTGCCATTACTTATTCTAATAAGCTACAAAAAAATGATTTCAGCAGGTTTCTTTAGTTTAAAAAAAAGGAAAGGAAAATCTTCTATATCAGGTGTCACTTTTTTATGAGAGATGTATATATTTCCTTTAAAAGACAATATGGATAAAATATGAAATACTGACTGCTAATTCATTATGGCATTCTTGGTGTTTGGTTTAGGGATAGAATCACTGGCATTGCTATTCATTCATTAATTCATTTGTTAATTCATCAAATACTAATTGATCATTGTTCGAGGTCAGATATCTAAGGACTGCTAGCAATGTGGCAATAATGTAACAAACGTCATTCAAAGTAGAAAGTGACCATCTCAATAAATGATATATTGATCATGCATACTGGATCCTCCAGAATTAAGAACTGTTCTGATGGGAAGCAAATGGGAAATGCGTGAAGCCCATGACAACCTGGTTGACATCCACAAATAAATTGAAGTTACTATAGACATATGTCTTATAAGGTAGCAGTTTGGATATGCAGCATGCTTGCTCTTAGATAAAAATTGTTTTAACTTAGTAAGATTAAGTTGTTTCAAATTATTGTTTGTTAACTGCCATTGAAAAGAGTACAATGAGGTTGGCTTGGGCTTTGTTTTTTCTCTTTTTCTTGGTTAATGAAAATGTTTTTCTTTCAATGTTGTACTGTCCACTATTAAAAATCTAGTGAGTTGTTTTATTTAATGTCAATTTAAAGTATGATAACTTTCATTTGTCTAAATTACTGGAATAATCTGAATCATTACTGGTTGATTATGAAGTTTAATTAATGTATACACATTCATAATTTAATATTCTAGTCATGTTACATTTATATTTTAAATTATGCACTAAAAATATTTTAACAGTAAATATGCAATCTGGGTTTCTTCTACATAAATTGAATAAAATATTTAGCAAATATTAGAACTATTATTTTATACAAATCTAGATCTATATAGGTAACTAGTATTTTATTGGTGACTATCACTCAGACCTTCTTTTAAGTAGCAGGTTTAACTTATAAGCATATATATAAGATATATAAACTGACTAATATAAAAAAAATCCTTTCTTGTTCCCATGTTCTGAGGAAGGAATTCTACCATCATTGGAACAGATATGAAATTATTTGGTAGCTTGTAAGGATGTCTTAGTGCTGTAATGGAACAGGAAGATGTAGAGGAAAAGCTAAGTTCTTCACAAGACCTGACACTAGCTACCCTGCCTGCCTTGTTTCCTGTAGTTTCTTTGAGTTTTCTCTTTATTTGGTTAGAAGTCCTCCAGACTAAGAATCAGCTGTTTATAGACTTCCTTAAGAAATACATAGGTCTCTCAATACGAAGTGATTATCAACCCTTCACCCGGTAGCATGAACACATTCAACTCCGGGCCTCCTGGTACAACACTGGTATGCATGTTGAGGAAAGGATGCTGAGTGGTCTTGTAGCTTAGAACACATCAATGATAAATGATAAATTCATTGTCAAAGACCAGGTGGGCTCTAAGACCCTGGTCAACAGCCATAGACTGTAAATTCCAAGAAAGCAGTGGAGCCTTGGGAATTAATCCGATGGGAAGGCCAGCAAACCATCGGGCTCCTGTTTTATGTCGCTCCTAATCTCGGTCTTTTAAAGGTCGTCATTACAAGGGCGTTGTTTCTGCACACAACAGCTCAGCCTTAGGGGTCTACAGAGTGAGCATAGATCAGGAAGACGATAGGTCACTCAATCTGGCAAGGGATGCATATCAAGAGCTTCAAGTAACTGCTAAATAACTTCTGCCTCGCAGTTTGCGCAGGCACGGTCTTTCTCTTCTTCCGACTTTGCGTACGGAAAACCCCGCCCCATCTCCTTCAATCTAGAGCTCTGCCAGACATCAGTGCTATGCTCCTTCCACATAATATCCAGCACAAACACATGTGTATATGTTTCTATGGGTACGTGGACTCATATATTCAAAACTGAAACTCATGAAAACTCTGACATAAGTCCCCGTATCAGTTACAAAATACCTACGAAACAACTTTAGATTTAAAAACAAAAACACCTGGAGAGCTGGTAGAGCCACGTGTAAAGTATCGATTCTGTCACGCATTTCCCTTCTAATGAGACTATTAACATGGAAAGTAATTACGCAATTTCTTTTATTCTGTTAAAATATTTTCTCTGTGAAGTCTCCCAACTCCTGTCTTGTTTGCCACTGCACTATCGTAATGCTGTACAGATAAAAAGAGTGGAAGAATGCACACTACTTAACTGAGTCTAAAAATGGGAATGTGCTTCCCGGTACATTTTTTTTTTTCATGTGTATTAAAACGTGAAGGAATTCTATGCTGCCAATGTGCGTTACCGGCTAAAAAATGAAAAGGACAGGCAGGTTGAGGAAGAGGGAACACTTTGTTTCTGCCGGTCCTTTCTATGAATTGTATGCACATGTGTGATTTTACATTTGGAGATAAAAGTGAACCTCACTTGTTGACTGTGGTGTTGGCTCTCCCCACGTCATGCAGCAAAGCCCGCCAATCACCGGCCTGCAGAGAGCTCCGTGTCCACCGGCTCCTCGGGCAGCAGCGTTGGCAGTGGGTATAGCGTGGACAGTGAAGGAAGCAGCAGCGTGGCAGGGGAGACTAATCTACTTCCCATTCCAAGGATGTAAGTGCTTCTTTTATAAAAACAAAACTGCAATTTTAACAGCATCGTGAGTAATCCGTTCTTAACATTTCACAGGAGAAAAACAAGGTAATTACCCAGTTCTGAATCACTGTCCTTGGGCATCTGAACTGCTGATGCCTACATAAGAATCAGGTGTTCAGGGACGACTGGATTGTTTCAATTAATTCTAAAGATGAATGCAAATGACTAGCATGATGACTTCACCTGCACTGCCTGCATTTAACATAA